>NC_088227.1:45542410-45629910 GCF_036934945.1 Oncorhynchus masou masou | reverse complement strand
ATATCTCTCTCTCTCCCGCTCTCCTTCTTCATTTTTTTTCTACAGTGTTATTCTAGGTTGTATAACTGTCCTCAGAAACACATCAAAGAGTTGCTCCATAATATCAACACTGAACAGAGAGGTATTCATCTGTACGTTAGCTTCACACACACACACACACACACACACACACACACACACACACACACACACACACACACACACACACACACACACACACACACACACACACACACACACACACACACACACACACACACACACACACACACACAGACACACACACACACAGATAATGTGTTGGCGTAGCAGAGTAAACAACGAGATGAGAGGTTTATGGATTCGTCAACGTAAATGACTGAGAACTAACAATGAGGGAAGGGAAGGGTTTGTGTGTACCTGTTGTGTGTACAGATCTACTTGGTTGTGAGTACCTGTTGTGTGTACAGATCTACTGGGTTGTGAGTACCTGTTGTGTGTACAGATCTACTGGGTTGTGAGTACCTGTTGTGTGTACAGATCTACTGGGTTGTGAGTACCTGTTGTGTGTACAGCTCTACTGGGTTGTGTGTTGCTGTTGTGTGTACCTGTTGTGTGTACAGCTCAACGGGGTTGTGTGTACCTGTTGTGTGTACAGCTCTACTGGGTTGTGTGTACCTGTTGTGTGTACCTGTTGTGTGTACAGCACTACTGGGTTGTGTGTACCTGTTGTGTATACAGCTCTACTGTGTTGTGTGTACCTGTTGTGTGTACAGATCTACTGGGTTGTGTGTACCTGTTGTGTGTACAGCTCTACTGGGTTGTGTGTACCTGTTGTGTGTACAGCTCTACTGGGTTGTGAGTACCTGTTGTGTGTACAGCTCTACTGGGTTGTGTGTACCTGTTGTGTATACAGCTCTACTGGGTTGTGTGTACCTGTTGTGTGTACAGCTCTACTGGGTTGTGTGTACCTGTTGTGTGTACAGCTCTACTGGGTTGTGAGTACCTGTTGTGTGTACAGCTCTACTGGGTTGTGTGTACCTGTTGTGTGTACAGCTCTACTGGGATGTGTGTACCTGTTGTGTGTACAGCAGCTCTACTGGGTTGTGTGTACCTGTTGTGTGTACCTGTTGTGTGTACCTGTTGTGTGTGCAGCTCTACTGGGTTGAGTGTACCTGTTGTGTGTACAGATCTACTGGGTTGTGTGTACCTGTTGTGTGTACAGCTCTACTGGGTTGTGTGTACCTGTTGTGTGTACAGCTCTACTGGGTTGTGTGTACCTGTTGTGTGTACAGATCTACTGGGTTGTGTGTACATGTTGTGTGTACCTGTTGTGTGTACCTGTTGTGTGTGCAGCTCGACTGGGTTGTGTGTACCTGTTGTGTGTACCTGTTGTGTGTGCAGCTCTACTGGGTTGAGTGTACCTGTTGTGTGTACAGATCTACTGGGTTGTGTGTACCTGTTGTGTGTACAGCTCTACTGGGTTGTGTGTACCTGTTGTGTGTACAGATCTACTGGGTTGTGTGTATATGTTGTGTGTACAGATCTACTGGGTTGTGTGTACCTGTTGTGTGTACAGCTCTACTGGGTTGTGTGTACCTGTTGTGTATACAGCTCTACTGGGTTGTGTGTAACTGTTGTGTGTACAGCTCAATGGGGTCGTGTGTACCTGTTGTGTGTACAGCTCTACTGGGTTGTGTGTACCTGTTGTGTGTACAGCTCTACTGGGTTGTGTGTACCTGTTGTGTGTACAGCTCTACTGGGTTGTGTGTAACTGTTGTGTGTACAGCTCTACTGGGTTGTGTGTACCTGTTGTGTGTACAGATCTACTGGGTTGTGTGTACCTGTTGTGTGTGCAGATCTACTGGGTTGAGTGTGTTCTCTCCAGTGATTGATGTTGGTGGCATGGGGCAATCTTGACCATGTTTTCAGAATGGTAACTCACATCCCACAGGGAGTTGGGAAGACATCCATACAGGAGCAGACCCTCAGCACCATCCTGCCTCCATCTCCCTGTCCCGCTCCTCCACTCTCCTCCCTACCCCTGTCCTGGTTGTGTCCATATCTCTCCTCTCCTCCCTAACCCCTGTCCTGGTTGTGTCCATATCTCTCCTCTCCTCCCTACCCCTGTCCTGGTTGTGTCCATATCTCTCCTCTCCTCTCCTCCCTAACCCATGTCCTGGTTGTGTCCATATCTCTCCTCTCCTCCCTACCCCTGTCCTGGTTGTGTCCATATCTCTCCTCTCCTCTCCTCCCTAACCCCTGTCCTGGTTGTGTCCATATCTCTCCTCTCCTCCCTAACCCCTGTCCTGGTTGTGTCCATATCTCTCCTCTCCTCCCTAACCCCTGTCCTGGTTGTGTCCATATCTCTCCTCTCCTCTCCTCCCGAACCCCTGTCCTGGTTGTGTCCATATCTCTCCTCTCCTCCCTAACCCCTGTCCTGGTTGTGTCCATATCTCTCCTCTCCTCTCCTCCCGAACCCCTGTCCTTGTTGTGTCCATATCTCTCCTCTCCTCTCCTCCCGAACCCCTGTCCTGGTTGTGTCCATATCTCTCCTCTCCTCTCCTCCCTAACCCCTGTCCTGGTTGTGTCCATATCTCTCCTCTCCTCCCTAACCCATGTCCTGGTTGTGTCCATATCTCTCCTCTCCTCCCTAACCCCTGTCCTGGTTGTGTCCATATCTCTCCTCTCCTCCCTAACCCCTGTCCTGGTTGTGTCCATATCTCTCCTCTCCTCCCTAACCCCTGTCCTGGTTGTGTCCATATCTCTCCTCTCCTCCCTAACCCCTGTCCTGGTTGTGTCCATATCTCTCCTCTCCTCCCGAACCCCTGTCCTGGTTTTGTCCATATCTCTCCTCTCCTCCCTAACCCATGTCCTGGTTGTGTCCATATCTCTCCTCTCCTCTCCTCCCTAAGCCCTGTCCTGGTTGTGTCCATATCTCTCCTCCCCTCCCTAACCCTTGTCCTGGTTGTGTCCATATCTCTCCTCTCCTCCCTAACCCCTGTCCTGGTTGTGTCCACATCTCTCCTCTCCTCTCCTCCCTAACCCCTGTCCTGGTTGTGTCCATATCTCTCCTCTCCTCCCTAACCCCTGTCCTGGTTGCGTCCATATCTCCCCTCTCCTCCCTATCCAATGTCCTGGTGGTGTCGTTATCTCTCCTCTCCTCCCTAACCCCTGTCCTGGTTGTGTCCATATCTCTCCTCTCCTCCCTAACCCCTGTCCTGGTTGTGTCAAATCAGAACCAGAAAGTTGAAGCAGTTACATAAATTACATACCATATCCTTAAAAGAGGTAGCCCACCTTCCCCCAAACCACCTTCCTCCTCACCGCTACCCCCCATACTCCTGCACTCTACCCCCTTCCTGTTCCCCTCTAACCAATCCTCCTCCACCCTACCCCCTTACCCTCTCCCCTACCCCCTTCCTCCTGCACCCTACCCCCTTACCCTCTCCCCTACCCCCTTCCTCCTGCACCCTACCCCCTTCCTCCTCCCCACTTCCTTCCTTCCTGTTCCCCTCTACCCCCTTCCTGTTCCCCTCTACCCCCTTGCTGTTCCCCTCTACTCCCTTCCTGTTCCCCTCTACCCCCTTCCTGTTCCCTTCTACCCCTTCCTGTTCCCCTCTACCCCTTCCCGTTCCCCTCTACCCCCTTCCTGTTCCTCTCTACCCCCTTCCCGTTCCCCTCTACCCCCTTCCTGTTCCCCTCTACCCCTTCCTGTTCCCCTCTACCCCCTTCCTGTTCCCCTCTACCCCCTTCCTGTTCCCCTCTACCCCCTTCCTGTTCCCCTCTACCCCTTCCCGTTCCCCTCTACCCCCTTCCTGTTCCTCTCTACCCCCTTCCCGTTCCCCTCTACCCCCTTCCTGTTCCCCTCTCCCCCTTCCTGTTCCCCTCTACCCCTTCCTGTTCCTCTCTACCCCCTTCCCGTTCCCCTCTACCCCCTTCCTGTTCCCTTCTACCCCTTCCTGTTCCCCTCTACCCCTTCCCGTTCCCCTCTACCCCCTTCCTGTTCCTCTCTACCCCCTTCCCGTTCCCCTCTACCCCCTTCCTGTTCCCCTCTACCCCTTCCTGTTCCCCTCTACCCCCTTCCTGTTCCCCCCACCCCCTTCCTGTTTCCCTCTACCCCCTTCCTGTTCCCCTCTACTCCTTCCTGTTCCACTCTACCCCATCCTCTTGCACCCTATCCCCCTTCCTCCTGCTCCTCTGCTCAGTCTGGATCGATGAATCGTTACAGTCAAGGTAAAGGTCATTTCCGATTTAGCCGACACATGCAGTGTTTCCCATGAATGCCTGTCTGCTAATCAGGGAACAAAAGAGCCCTTAATCTGCATTATACAGGTGCAGCGTTTGAACTTGTTAATCTTTAAGGAAATAAAACATTAAAAGAGGACAACAACAAAGTAACTGAATGTTGAGAGAAGTCTTAGTTATACAACACTAGGTTACAATGCTGGGTTACAACACTAGGTTACAACACTAGGTTACAACACTAGTTTACAATGCTGGGTTACAGCACTAGGTTACAACACTAGGTTACAATGCTGGGTTACAACTTTAGGTTAAAATGCTGGGTTACAATGCTGGGTTACAACAATAGGTTACAATGCTGGGTTACAACACTAGGTTACAATGCTGGGTTAAAACACTAGGTTACAATGCTGGGTTACAACACTAGGTTAAAATGCTGGGTTACAACACAAGGTTACAATGCTGGGTTACAACACTAGGTTAAAATGCTGGGTTACAACACAAGGTTACAATGCTGGGTTACAACACTAGGTTACAACACTAGGTTACAACACTAGGTTACAACGCTGGGTTACAACACTAGGTTACAACACTAGGTTACAATGCTGGGTTACAACACTAGGTTCCAACACTAGGTTACAATGCTGGGTTACAACACTAGGTTACAATGCTGGGTTAAAACACTAGGTTACAATGCTGGGTTACAATGCTGGGTTACAACACTAGGTTACAATGCTGGGTTACAACACTAGGTTACAATGCTGGGTTACAATGCTGGGTTTAAACACTAGGTTTCAACACTAGGTTACAACACTAGGTTACAATGCTGGGTTACAACACTAGGTTACAATGCTGGGTTACAACACTAGTTTACAACACTAGGTTACAATGCTGGGTTACAACACTAGGTTACAATGCTGGGTTAAAACACTAGGTTACAATGCTGGGTTACAATGCTGGGTTACAACACCAGGTTACAATGCTGGGTTACAACACTAGGTTACAATGCTGGGTTACAATGCTGGGTTTAAACACTAGGTTTCAACACTAGGTTACAATGCTGGGTTACAATGCTGGGTTACAACACTAGGTTACAACACTAGGTTACAATGCTGGGTTAAAACACTAGGTTACAATGCTGGGGTACAATGCTGGGTTTAAACACTAGGTTACAATGCTGGGTTACTACGCTGGGTTACAACACTAGGTTACAACACTAGGTTAGAATGCTGGGTTACACACTAGGTTACAATGCTGGGTTACAACACTAGGTTACAATGCTGGGTTATAATGCTGGGGTACAATGCTGGGTTTCAACACTAGTTTACAATGATGGGTTACAGCACTAGGTTACAACACTAGGTTACAATGCTGGGTTACAACTTTAGGTTAAAATGCTGGGTTACAATGCTGGGTTACAACACTAGGTTACAATGCTGGGTTACAACACTAGGTTACAATGCTGGGTTACAACACTAGGTTACAATGCTGGGTTACAATGCTGGGTTTAAACACTAGGTTTCAACACTAGGTTACAACACTAGGTTACAATGCTGGGTTACAACACTAGGTTACAATGCTGGGTTACAACACTAGTTTACAACACTAGGTTACAATGCTGGGTTACAACACTAGGTTACAATGCTGGGTTAAAACACTAGGTTACAATGCTGGGTTACAACACTAGGTTACAATGCTGGGTTACAACACTAGGTTACAATGCTGGGTTACAATGCTGGGTTTAAACACTAGGTTTCAACACTAGGTTACAATGCTGGGTTACAATGCTGGGTTACAACACTAGGTTACAACACTAGGTTACAATGCTGGGTTAAAACACTAGGTTACAATGCTGGGGTACAATGCTGGGTTTAAACACTAGGTTACAATGCTGGGTTACTACGCTGGGTTACAACACTAGGTTACAACACTAGGTTAGAATGCTGGGTTACACACTAGGTTACAATGCTGGGTTACAACACTAGGTTACAACGCTGGGTTACAATGCTGGGGTACAATGCTGGGTTTCAACACTAGTTTACAATGCTGGGTTACAGCACTAGGTTACAACACTAGGTTACAATGCTGGGTTACAACTTTAGGTTAAAATGCTGGGTTACAATGCTGGGTTACAACACTAGGTTACAATGCTGGGTTACAACACTAGGTTACAATGCTGGGTTACAACACTAGGTTACAATGCTGGGTTACAACACTAGGTTAAAATGCTGGGTTACAACACAAGGTTACAATGCTGGGTTACAACACTAGGTTAAAATGCTGGGTTACAACACAAGGTTACAATGCTGGGTTACAACACTAGGTTACAACACTATGTTACAACACTAGGTTACAACGCTGGGTTACAACACTAGGTTACAACACTAGGTTACAATGCTGGGTTACAACACTAGGTTACAACACTAGGTTACAATGCTGGGTTACAACACTAGGTTACAATGCTGGGTTAAAACACTAGGTTACAATGCTGGGTTACAATGCTGGGTTACAACACTAGGTTACAATGCTGGGTTACAACACTAGGTTACAATGCTGGGTTACAATGCTGGGTTTAAACACTAGGTTTCAACACTAGGTTACAATGCTGGCTTACAATGCTGGGTTACAACACTAGGTTACAATGCTGGGTTACAACACTAGGTTACAATGCTGGGTTACAACACTAGGTTACAATGCTGGGTTACAATGCTGGGTTTAAACACTAGGTTACAATGCTGGGTTACAACGCTGGGTTACAACACTAGGTTACAACACTAGGTTACAATGCTGGGTTACACACTAGGTTACAATGCTGGGTTACAACTTTAGGTTAAAATGCTGGGTTACAATGCTGGGTTACAACACTAGGTTACAATGCTGGGTTACAACACTAGGTTACAATGCTGGGTTACAACACTAGGTTACAATGCTGGGTTACAACACTAGGTTAAAATGCTGGGTTACAACACAAGGTTACAATGCTGGGTTACAACACTAGGTTAAAATGCTGGGTTACAACACAAGGTTACAATGCTGGGTTACAACACTAGGTTACAACACTAGGTTACAACACTAGGTTACAACGCTGGGTTACAACACTAGGTTACAACACTAGGTTACAATGCTGGGTTACAACACTAGGTTACAACACTAGGTTACAATGCTGGGTTACAACACTAGGTTACAATGCTGGGTTAAAACACTAGGTTACAATGCTGGGTTACAATGCTGGGTTACAACACTAGGTTACAATGCTGGGTTACAACACTAGGTTACAATGCTGGGTTACAATGCTGGGTTTAAACACTAGGTTTCAACACTAGGTTACAACACTAGGTTACAATGCTGGGTTACAACACTAGGTTACAATGCTGGGTTACAACACTAGTTTACAACACTAGGTTACAATGCTGGGTTACAACACTAGGTTACAATGCTGGGTTAAAACACTAGGTTACAATGCTGGGTTACAATGCTGGGTTACAACACTAGGTTACAATGCTGGGTTACAACACTAGGTTACAATGCTGGGTTACAATGCTGGGTTTAAACACTAGGTTTCAACACTAGGTTACAATGCTGGGTTACAATGCTGGGTTACAACACTAGGTTACAATGCTGGGTTACAACACTAGGTTACAATGCTGGGTTACAACACTAGGTTACAATGCTGGGTTACAATGCTGGGTTTAAACACTAGGTTACAATGCTGGGTTACAACGCTGGGTTACAACACTAGGTTACAACACTAGGTTACAATGCTGGGTTACACACTAGGTTACAATGCTGGGTTACAACACTAGGTTACAACGCTGGGTTACAATGCTGGGGTACAATGCTGGGTTTCAACACTAGGTTACAATGCTGGGTTTCAACACTAGGTTACAATGCTGGGTTACAATGCTGGGTTACAACACTAGGTTACAATGCTGGGTTACAACACTAGGTGACAATGCTGGGTTTCAACACTAGGTTACAATGCTGGGTTACAATGCTGGGTTACAACACTAGGTTACAATGCTGGGTTACAACACTAGGTTACAACACTAGGTAACAACACTAGGTTACAACGCTGGGTTACAACACTAGGTTACAACACTAGGTTACAATGCTGGGTTACAACACTAGGTTACAACACTAGGTTACAATGCTGGGTTACAACACTAGGTTACAATGCTGGGTTAAAACACTAGGTTACAATGCTGGGGTACAATGCTGGGTTTCAACACTAGGTTACAATGCTGGGGTACAACGCTAGGTTACAATGCTGGGGTACAATGCTGGGTTACAACACTAGGTTACAATGCTGGGTTACAACACTAGGTTACAATGCTGGGTTAAAACACTAGGTTACAATGCTGGGGTACAATGCTGGGTTCAACACTAGGTTACAATGCTGGGGTACAACGCTAGGTTACAATGCTGGGGTACAATGCTGGGTTACAACACTAGGTTACAATGCTGGGTTACAATGCTGGGTTACAACACTAGGTTACAATGCTGGGTTACAACACTAGGTTACAATGCTGGGGTACAATGCTGGGTTACAACACTAGGTTACAATGCTGGGTTACAATGCTGGGGTACAACACTAGGTTACAACACTAGGTTACAATGCTGGGTTAAAACACTAGGTTACAATGCTGGGGTACAATGCTGGGTTTAAACACTAGGTTACAATGCTGGGTTACAACGCTGGGTTACAACACTAGGTTACAACACTAGGTTACAATGCTGGGTTACACACTAGGTTACAATGCTGGGTTACAACACTAGGTTACAACGCTGGGTTACAATGCTGGGGTACAATGCTGGGTTTCAACACTAGTTTACAATGCTGGGTTACAGCACTAGGTTACAACACTAGGTTACAATGCTGGGTTACAACACTAGGTTACAATGCTGGGTTACAACACTAGGTTACAATGCTGGGTTACAACACTAGGTTAAAATGCTGGGTTACAACACAAGGTTACAATGCTGGGTTACAACACTAGGTTAAAATGCTGGGTTACAACACAAGGTTACAATGCTGGGTTACAGCACTAGGTTACAACACTAGGTTACAATGCTGGGTTACAACACTAGGTTACAACACTAGGTTACAACACTAGGTTACAACGCTGGGTTACAACACTAGGTTACAACACTAGGTTACAATGCTGGGTTACAACACTAGGTTACAACACTAGGTTACAATGCTGGGTTACAACACTAGGTTACAATGCTGGGTTAAAACACTAGGTTACAATGCTGGGTTACAATGCTGGGTTACAACACTAGGTTACAATGCTGGGTTACAACACTAGGTTACAATGCTGGGTTACAATGCTGGGTTTAAACACTAGGTTTCAACACTAGGTTACAACACTAGGTTACAATGCTGGGTTACAACACTAGGTTACAATGCTGGGTTACAACACTAGTTTACAACACTAGGTTACAATGCTGGGTTACAACACTAGGTTACAATGCTGGGTTAAAACACTAGGTTACAATGCTGGGTTACAATGCTGGGTTACAACACTAGGTTACAATGCTGGGTTACAACACTAGGTTACAATGCTGGGTTACAATGCTGGGTTTAAACACTAGGTTTCAACACTAGGTTACAATGCTGGGTTACAATGCTGGGTTACAACACTAGGTTACAATGCTGGGTTACAACACTAGGTTACAATGCTGGGTTACAACACTAGGTTACAATGCTGGGTTACAATGCTGGGTTTAAACACTAGGTTACAATGCTGGGTTACAACGCTGGGTTACAACACTAGGTCACAACACTAGGTTACAATGCTGGGTTAAAACACAAGGTTACAATGCTGGGTTACAACACTAGGTTACAATGCTGGGTTACAACACTAGGTTACAATGCTGGGTTACAATGCTGGGTTTAAACACTAGGTTTCAACACTAGGTTACAATGCTGGGTTACAATGCTGGGTTACAACACTAGGTTACAACACTAGGTTACAATGCTGGGTTAAAACACTAGGTTACAATGCTGGGGTACAATGCTGGGTTTAAACACTAGGTTACAATGCTGGGTTACTACGCTGGGTTACAACACTAGGTTACAACACTAGGTTACAATGCTGGGTTACACACTAGGTTACAATGCTGGGTTACAACACTAGGTTACAGTACGCTGGGTTACAATGCTGGGGTACAATGCTGGGTTTCAACACTAGTTTACAATGCTGGGTTACAGCACTAGGTTACAACACTAGGTTACAATGCTGGGTTACAACTTTAGGTTAAAATGCTGGGTTACAATGCTGGGTTACAACACTAGGTTACAATGCTGGGTTACAACACTAGGTTACAATGCTGGGTTACAACACTAGGTTACAATGCTGGGTTACAACACTAGGTTAAAATGCTGGGTTACAACACAAGGTTACAATGCTGGGTTACAACACTAGGTTAAAATGCTGGGTTACAACACAAGGTTACAATGCTGGGTTACAACACTAGGTTACAACACTATGTTACAACACTAGGTTACAACGCTGGGTTACAACACTAGGTTACAACGCTAGGTTACAATGCTGGGTTACAACACTAGGTTACAACACTAGGTTACAATGCTGGGTTACAACACTAGGTTACAATGCTGGGTTAAAACACTAGGTTACAATGCTGGGTTACAATGCTGGGTTACAACACTAGGTTACAATGCTGGGTTACAACACTAGGTTACAATGCTGGGTTACAATGCTGGGTTTAAACACTAGGTTTCAACACTAGGTTACAATGCTGGGTTACAATGCTGGGTTACAACACTAGGTTACAATGCTGGGTTACAACACTAGGTTACAATGCTGGGTTACAACACTAGGTTACAATGCTGGGTTACAATGCTGGGTTTAAACACTAGGTTACAATGCTGGGTTACAACGCTGGGTTACAACACTAGGTTACAACACTAGGTTACAATGCTGGGTTACACACTAGGTTACAATGCTGGGTTACAACACTAGGTTACAATGCTGGGTTACAACACTAGGTTAAAATGCTGGGTTACAATGCTGGGTTACAACACTAGGTTACAATGCTGGGTTACAACACTAGGTTACAATGCTGGGTTACAACACTAGGTTACAATGCTGGGTTACAACACTAGGTTAAAATGCTGGGTTACAACACAAGGTTACAATGCTGGGTTACAACACTAGGTTAAAATGCTGGGTTACAACACAAGGTTACAATGCTGGGTTACAACACTAGGTTACAACACTAGGTTACAACACTAGGTTACAACGCTGGGTTACAACACTAGGTTACAACACTAGGTTACAATGCTGGGTTACAACACTAGGTTACAACACTAGGTTACAATGCTGGGTTACAACACTAGGTTACAATGCTGGGTTAAAACACTAGGTTACAATGCTGGGTTACAATGCTGGGTTACAACACTAGGTTACAATGCTGGGTTACAACACTAGGTTACAATGCTGGGTTACAATGCTGGGTTTAAACACTAGGTTTCAACACTAGGTTACAACACTAGGTTACAATGCTGGGTTACAACACTAGGTTACAATGCTGGGTTACAACACTAGTTTACAACACTAGGTTACAATGCTGGGTTACAACACTAGGTTACAATGCTGGGTTAAAACACTAGGTTACAATGCTGGGTTACAATGCTGGGTTACAACACTAGGTTACAATGCTGGGTTACAACACTAGGTTACAATGCTGGGTTACAATGCTGGGTTTAAACACTAGGTTTCAACACTAGGTTACAATGCTGGGTTACAATGCTGGGTTACAACACTAGGTTACAATGCTGGGTTACAACACTAGGTTACAATGCTGGGTTACAACATTAGGTTACAATGCTGGGTTACAATGCTGGGTTTAAACACTAGGTTACAATGCTGGGTTACAACGCTGGGTTACAACACTAGGTTACAACACTAGGTTACAATGCTGGGTTACACACTAGGTTACAATGCTGGGTTACAACACTAGGTTACAACGCTGGGTTACAATGCTGGGGTACAATGCTGGGTTTCAACACTAGGTTACAATGCTGGGTTTCAACACTAGGTTACAATGCTGGGTTACAATGCTGGGTTACAACACTAGGTTACAATGCTGGGTTACAACACTAGGTGACAATGCTGGGTTTCAACACTAGGTTACAATGCTGGGTTACAATGCTGGGTTACAACACTAGGTTACAATGCTGGGTTACAACACTAGGTTACAACACTAGGTAACAACACTAGGTTACAACGCTGGGTTACAACACTAGGTTACAACACTAGGTTACAATGCTGGGTTACAACACTAGGTTACAACACTAGGTTACAATGCTGGGTTACAACACTAGGTTACAATGCTGGGTTAAAACACTAGGTTACAATGCTGGGGTACAATGCTGGGTTTCAACACTAGGTTACAATGCTGGGGTACAACGCTAGGTTACAATGCTGGGGTACAATGCTGGGTTACAACACTAGGTTACAATGCTGGGTTACAACACTAGGTTACAATGCTGGGTTAAAACACTAGGTTATAATGCTGGGGTACAATGCTGGGTTCAACACTAGGTTACAATGCTGGGGTACAACGCTAGGTTACAATGCTGGGGTACAATGCTGGGTTACAACACTAGGTTACAATGCTGGGTTACAATGCTGGGTTACAACACCAGGTTACAATGCTGGGTTACAACACTAGGTTACAATGCTGGGGTACAATGCTGGGTTACAACACTAGGTTACAATGCTGGGTTACAATGCTGGGGTACAACACTAGGTTACAACACTAGGTTACAATGCTGGGTTAAAACACTAGGTTACAATGCTGGGGTACAATGCTGGGTTACAACACTAGGTTACAATGCTGGGTTACAATGCTGGGGTACAACACTAGGTTACAACACTAGGTTACAATGCTGGGTTAAAACACTAGGTTACAATGCTGGGGTACAATGCTGGGTTTAAACACTAGGTTACAATGCTGGGTTACAACGCTGGGTTACAACACTAGGTTACAACACTAGGTTACAATGCTGGGTTACACACTAGGTTACAATGCTGGGTTACAACACTAGGTTACAACGCTGGGTTACAATGCTGGGGTACAATGCTGGGTTTCAACACTAGTTTACAATGCTGGGTTACAGCACTAGGTTACAACACTAGGTTACAATGCTGGGTTACAACACTAGGTTACAATGCTGGGTTACAACACTAGGTTACAATGCTGGGTTACAACACTAGGTTAAAATGCTGGGTTACAACACAAGGTTACAATGCTGGGTTACAACACTAGGTTAAAATGCTGGGTTACAACACAAGGTTACAATGCTGGGTTACAACACTAGGTTACAACACTAGGTTACAACACTAGGTTACAACGCTGGGTTACAACACTAGGTTACAACACTAGGTTACAATGCTGGGTTACAACACTAGGTTACAACACTAGGTTACAAT
Source organism: Oncorhynchus masou masou (assembly GCF_036934945.1). Taxonomy (NCBI): domain Eukaryota; kingdom Metazoa; phylum Chordata; class Actinopteri; order Salmoniformes; family Salmonidae; genus Oncorhynchus; species Oncorhynchus masou. Next base: position 45,616,225 of record NC_088227.1, on the reverse strand, counting down.
GCTGGGTTACAACACTAGGTTACAATGCTGGGTTAAAACACTAGGTTACAATGCTGGGTTACAATGCTGGGTTACAACACTAGGTTACAATGCTGGGTTACAACACTAGGTTACAATGCTGGGTTACAATGCTGGGTTTAAACACTAGGTTTCAACACTAGGTTACAACACTAGGTTACAATGCTGGGTTACAACACTAGGTTACAATGCTGGGTTACAACACTTGTTTACAACACTAGGTTACAATGCTGGGTTACAACACTAGGTTACAATGCTGGGTTAAAACACTAGGTTACAATGCTGGGTTACAATGCTGGGTTACAACACTAGGTTACAATGCTGGGTTACAACACTAGGTTACAATGCTGGGTTACAATGCTGGGTTTAAACACTAGGTTTCAACACTAGGTTACAATGCTGGGTTACAATGCTGGGTTACAACACTAGGTTACAATGCTGGGTTACAACACTAGGTTACAATGCTGGGTTACAACACTAGGTTACAATGCTGGGTTACAATGCTGGGTTTAAACACTAGGTTACAATGCTGGGTTACAACGCTGGGTTACAACACTAGGTCACAACACTAGGTTACAATGCTGGGTTACACACTAGGTTACAATGCTGGGTTACAACACTAGGTTACAACGCTGGGTTACAATGCTGGGGTACAATGCTGGGTTTCAACACTAGGTTACAATGCTGGGTTTCAACACTAGGTTACAATGCTGGGTTACAATGCTGGGTTACAACACTAGGTTACAATGCTGGGTTACAACACTAGGTGACAATGCTGGGTTTCAACACTAGGTTACAATGCTGGGTTACAATGCTGGGTTACAACACTAGGTTACAATGCTGGGTTACAACACTAGGTTACAACACTAGGTAACAACACTAGGTTACAACGCTGGGTTACAACACTAGGTTACAACACTAGGTTACAATGCTGGGTTACAACACTAGGTTACAACACTAGGTTACAATGCTGGGTTACAACACTAGGTTACAATGCTGGGTTAAAACACTAGGTTACAATGCTGGGGTACAATGCTGGGTTTCAACACTAGGTTACAATGCTGGGGTACAACGCTAGGTTACAATGCTGGGGTACAATGCTGGGTTACAACACAAGGTTACAATGCTGGGTTACAACACTAGGTTACAATGCTGGGTTACAATGCTGGGGTACAATGCTGGGGTACAACACTAGGTTACAATGCTGGGGTACAATGCTGGGTTACAACACTAGGTTACAATGCTGGGTTACAACACTAGGTTACAATGCTGGGTTACAACACTAGGTTACAATGCTGGGTTACAATGCTGGGGTACAATGCTGGGTTTCAACACTAGGTTACAATGTTGTGTTACAACACTAGGTTACAATGCTGGGTTACAACACTAGGTTACAATGCTGGGGTACAACACTAGGTTACAATGCTGGGTTACAACACTAGGTTACAATGCTGGGGTACAACACTAGGTTACAATGCTGGGTTACAACACTAGGTTACAACGCTGGGTTACAACACTAGGTTACAACACTAGGTTACAATGCTGGGTTACAACACTAGGTTACAACACTAGGTTACAATGCTGGGTTACAACACTAGGTTACAATGCTGGGTTAAAACACTAGGTTACAATGCTGGGTTACAATGCTGGGTTACAACACTAGGTTACAATGCTGGGTTACAACACTAGGTTACAATGCTGGGTTACAATGCTGGGTTTAAACACTAGGTTTCAACACTAGGTTACAACACTAGGTTACAATGCTGGGTTACAACACTAGGTTACAATGCTGGGTTACAACACTTGTTTACAACACTAGGTTACAATGCTGGGTTACAACACTAGGTTACAATGCTGGGTTAAAACACTAGGTTACAATGCTGGGTTACAATGCTGGGTTACAACACTAGGTTACAATGCTGGGTTACAACACTAGGTTACAATGCTGGGTTACAATGCTGGGTTTAAACACTAGGTTTCAACACTAGGTTACAATGCTGGGTTACAATGCTGGGTTACAACACTAGGTTACAATGCTGGGTTACAACACTAGGTTACAATGCTGGGTTACAACACTAGGTTACAATGCTGGGTTACAATGCTGGGTTTAAACACTAGGTTACAATGCTGGGTTACAACGCTGGGTTACAACACTAGGTCACAACACTAGGTTACAATGCTGGGTTACACACTAGGTTACAATGCTGGGTTACAACACTAGGTTACAACGCTGGGTTACAATGCTGGGGTACAATGCTGGGTTTCAACACTAGGTTACAATGCTGGGTTTCAACACTAGGTTACAATGCTGGGTTACAATGCTGGGTTACAACACTAGGTTACAATGCTGGGTTACAACACTAGGTGACAATGCTGGGTTTCAACACTAGGTTACAATGCTGGGTTACAATGCTGGGTTACAACACTAGGTTACAATGCTGGGTTACAACACTAGGTTACAACACTAGGTAACAACACTAGGTTACAACGCTGGGTTACAACACTAGGTTACAACACTAGGTTACAATGCTGGGTTACAACACTAGGTTACAACACTAGGTTACAATGCTGGGTTACAACACTAGGTTACAATGCTGGGTTAAAACACTAGGTTACAATGCTGGGGTACAATGCTGGGTTTCAACACTAGGTTACAATGCTGGGGTACAACGCTAGGTTACAATGCTGGGGTACAATGCTGGGTTACAACACAAGGTTACAATGCTGGGTTACAACACTAGGTTACAATGCTGGGTTACAATGCTGGGGTACAATGCTGGGGTACAACACTAGGTTACAATGCTGGGGTACAATGCTGGGTTACAACACTAGGTTACAATGCTGGGTTACAACACTAGGTTACAATGCTGGGTTACAACACTAGGTTACAATGCTGGGTTACAATGCTGGGGTACAATGCTGGGTTTCAACACTAGGTTACAATGTTGTGTTACAACACTAGGTTACAATGCTGGGTTACAACACTAGGTTACAATGCTGGGGTACAACACTAGGTTACAATGCTGGGTTACAACACTAGGTTACAATGCTGGGGTACAACACTAGGTTACAATGCTGGGTTACAACACTAGGTTACAATGCTGGGGTACAACACTAGGTTACAATGCTGGGGTACAATGCTGGGTTACAACACTAGGTTACAATGCTGGGGTACAACACTAGGTTACAATGCTGGGTTACAACACTAGGTTACAATGCTGGGGTACAACACTAGTTTACAATGCTGGGTTACAACACTAGGTTACAATGCTGGGTTACAACACTAGGTTACAATGCTGGGTTTCAACACTAGGTTGCAATGCTGGGTTTCAACACTAGGTTACAATGCTGGGTTACAACACTAGGTTACAATGCTGGGTTTCAACACTAGGTTACAATGCTGGGTTTCAACACTAGGTTACAATGCTGGGTTTCAACACTAGGTTACAATGCTGGGTTACAACACTAGGTTAAAATGCTGGGTTACAACACAAGGTTACAATGCTGGGTTACAACACTAGGTTACAACACTAGGTTACAACGCTGGGTTACAACACTAGGTTACAACACTAGGTTACAATGCTGGGTTACAACACTAGGTTACAACACTAGGTTACAATGCTGGGTTACAACACTAGGTTACAATGCTGGGTTAAAACACTAGGTTACAATGCTGGGTTACAATGCTGGGTTACAACTCTAGGTTACAATGCTGGGTTACAACACTAGGTTACAATGCTGGGTTACAATGCTGGGTTTAAACACTAGGTTTCAACACTAGGTTACAACACTAGGTTACAATGCTGGGTTACAACACTAGGTTACAATGCTGGGTTACAACACTAGTTTACAACACTAGGTTACAATGCTGGGTTACAACACTAGGTTACAATGCTTGGTTAAAACACTAGGTTACAATGCTGGGTTACAATGCTGGGTTACAACACTAGGTTACAATGCTGGGTTACAACACTAGGTTACAATGCTGGGTTACAATGCTGGGTTTAAACACTAGGTTTCAACACTAGGTTACAATGCTGGGTTACAATGCTGGGTTACAACACTAGGTTACAACACTAGGTTACAATGCTGGGTAACAACACTAGGTTACAATGCTGGTTTACAACACTAGGTTACAATGCTGGGTTACAATGCTGGGTTTAAACACTAGGTTACAATGCTGGGTTACAACGCTGGGTTACAACACTAGGTTACAACACTAGGTTACAATGCTGGGTTACACACTAGGTTACAATGCTGGGTTACAACACTAGGTTACAACGCTGGGTTACAATGCTGGGGTACAATGCTGGGTTTCAACACTAGGTTACAATGCTGGGTTACAACACTAGGTTACAACACTAGGTTACAACACTAGTTTACAATGCTGGGTTACAGCACTAGGTTACAACACTAGGTTACAATGCTGGGTTACAACTTTAGGTTAAAATGCTGGGTTACAATGCTGGGTTACAACACTAGGTTACAATGCTGGGTTACAACACTAGGTTACAATGCTGGGTTACAACACTAGGTTACAATGCTGGGTTACAATGCTGGGGTACAATGCTGGGTTTCAACGCTAGGTTACAATGCTGGGTTACAACACTAGGTTACAATGCTGGGTTACAACACTAGGTTACAATGCTGGGTTACAACACTAGTTTACAACACTAGGTTACAATGCTGGGTTACAACACTAGGTTACAATGCTTGGTTAAAACACTAGGTTACAATGCTGGGTTACAATGCTGGGTTACAACACTAGGTTACAATGCTGGGTTACAACACTAGGTTACAATGCTGGGTTACAATGCTGGGTTTAAACACTAGGTTTCAACACTAGGTTACAATGCTGGGTTACAATGCTGGGTTACAACACTAGGTTACAACACTAGGTTACAATGCTGGGTAACAACACTAGGTTACAATGCTGGTTTACAACACTAGGTTACAATGCTGGGTTACAATGCTGGGTTTAAACACTAGGTTACAATGCTGGGTTACAACGCTGGGTTACAACACTAGGTTACAACACTAGGTTACAATGCTGGGTTACACACTAGGTTACAATGCTGGGTTACAACACTAGGTTACAACGCTGGGTTACAATGCTGGGGTACAATGCTGGGTTTCAACACTAGGTTACAATGCTGGGTTACAACACTAGGTTACAACACTAGGTTACAACACTAGTTTACAATGCTGGGTTACAGCACTAGGTTACAACACTAGGTTACAATGCTGGGTTACAACTTTAGGTTAAAATGCTGGGTTACAATGCTGGGTTACAACACTAGGTTACAATGCTGGGTTACAACACTAGGTTACAATGCTGGGTTACAACACTAGGTTACAATGCTGGGTTACAATGCTGGGGTACAATGCTGGGTTTCAACGCTAGGTTACAATGCTGGGTTACAACACTAGGTTACAATGCTGGGTTACAACACTAGGTTACAATGCTGGGGTACAACACTAGGTTACAATGCTGGGTACAACACTATGTTACAATGCTGGGGTTCAACACTAGGTTACAATGCTGGGGTACAATGCTGGGTTTCAACACTAGGTTACAATGCTGGGTTACAACACTAGGTTACAACACTAGGTTACAACACTAGTTTACAATGCTGGGTTACAGCACTAGGTTACAACACTAGGTTACAATGCTGGGTTACAACTTTAGGTTAAAATGCTGGGTTACAATGCTGGGTTACAACACTAGGTTACAATGCTGGGTTACAACACTAGGTTACAATGCTGGGTTACAACACTAGGTTACAATGCTGGGTTACAATGCTGGGGTACAATGCTGGGTTTCAACGCTAGGTTACAATGCTGGGTTACAACACTAGGTTACAATGCTGGGTTACAACACTAGGTTACAATGCTGGGTTACAACACTAGTTTACAACACTAGGTTACAATGCTGGGTTACAACACTAGGTTACAATGCTTGGTTCAAACACTAGGTTACAATGCTGGGTTACAATGCTGGGTTACAACACTAGGTTACAATGCTGGGTTACAACACTAGGTTACAATGCTGGGTTACAATGCTGGGTTTAAACACTAGGTTTCAACACTAGGTTACAATGCTGGGTTACAATGCTGGGTTACAACACTAGGTTACAACACTAGGTTACAATGCTGGGTAACAACACTAGGTTACAATGCTGGTTTACAACACTAGGTTACAATGCTGGGTTACAATGCTGGGTTTAAACACTAGGTTACAATGCTGGGTTACAACGCTGGGTTACAACACTAGGTTACAACACTAGGTTACAATGCTGGGTTACACACTAGGTTACAATGCTGGGTTACAACACTAGGTTACAACGCTGGGTTACAATGCTGGGGTACAATGCTGGGTTTCAACACTAGGTTACAATGCTGGGTTACAACACTAGGTTACAACACTAGGTTACAACACTAGTTTACAATGCTGGGTTACAGCACTAGGTTACAACACTAGGTTACAATGCTGGGTTACAACTTTAGGTTAAAATGCTGGGTTACAATGCTGGGTTACAACACTAGGTTACAATGCTGGGTTACAACACTAGGTTACAATGCTGGGTTACAACACTAGGTTACAATGCTGGGTTACAATGCTGGGGTACAATGCTGGGTTTCAACGCTAGGTTACAATGCTGGGTTACAACACTAGGTTACAATGCTGGGTTACAACACTAGGTTACAATGCTGGGGTACAACACTAGGTTACAATGCTGGGTACAACACTATGTTACAATGCTGGGGTTCAACACTAGGTTACAATGCTGGGTTACAACACTAGGTTACAATGCTGGGGTACAACACTAGGTTACAATGCTGGGGTACAATGCTGGGTTTCAACACTAGGTTACAATGCTGGGTTACAACACTAGGTTACAATGCTGGGTTACAACACTAGGTTACAATGCTGGGTTTCAACACTAGGTTACAATGCTGGGTTTCAACACTAGGTTACAATGCTGGGTTACAACACTAGGTTACAATGCTGGGTTTCAACACTAGGTTACAATGCTGGGTTTCAACACTAGGTTACAATGCTGGGTTTCAACACTAGGTTAAAATGTTGGGTTACAACACAAGGTTACAATGCTGGGTTACAACACTAGGTTACAACACTAGGTTACAACACTAGGTTACAATGCTGGGTTACAACACTAGGTTACAACACTAGGTTACAATGCTGGGTTACAACACTAGGTTACAATGCTGGGTTAAAACACTAGGTTACAATGCTGGGTTACAATGCTGGGTTACAACACTAGGTTACAATGCTGGGTTACAACACTAGGTTACAATGCTGGGTTACAATGCTGGGTTTAAACACTAGGTTTCAACACTAGGTTACAACACTAGGTTACAATGCTGGGTTACAACACTAGGTTACAATGCTGGGTTACAACACTAGTTTACAACACTAGGTTACAATGCTGGGTTACAACACTAGGTTACAATGCTGGGTTACAACACTAGGTTACAATGCTGGGTTACAATGCTGGGTTTAAACACTAGGTTTCAACACTAGGTTACAATGCTGGGTTACAATGCTGGGTTACAACACTAGGTTACAATGCTGGGTTACAACACTAGGTTACAACACTAGGTTACAATGCTGGGTTACAACACTAGGTTACAATGCTGGGTTACAATGCTGGGTTTAAACACTAGGTTACAATGCTGGGTTACAATGCTGGGTTTAAACACTAGGTTACAATGCTGGGTTACAACGCTGGGTTACACAGACTATGTTACAACACTAGGTTACAATGCTGGGTTACACACTAGGTTACAATGCTGGGTTACAACACTAGGTTACAACGCTGGGTTACAATGCTGGGGTACAATGCTGGGTTTCAACACTAGGTTACAATGCTGGGTTACAACACTAGGTTACAACACTAGGTTACAACACTAGTTTACAATGCTGGGTTACAGCACTAGGTCACAACACTAGGTTACAATACTGGGTTACAACTTTAGGTTAAAATGCTGGGTTACAATGCTGGGTTACAACACTAGGTTACAATGCTGGGTTACAACACTAGGTTACAATGCTGGGTTACAACACTAGGTTACAATGCTGGGTTACAACACTAGGTTAAAATGCTGGGTTACAACACAAGGTTACAATGCTGGGTTACAACACTAGGTTAAAATGCTGGGTTACAACACAAGGTTACAATGCTGGGTTACAACACTAGGTTACAACGCTGGGTTACAACACTTGGTTACAACACTAGGTTACAACACTAGGTTACAATGCTGGGTTACAACACTAGGTTACAATGCTGGGTTACAATGCTGGGGTACAATGCTGGGTTTCAACGCTAGGTTACAATGCTGGGTTACAACACTAGGTTACAATGCTGGGTTACAACACTAGGTTACAATGCTGGGGTACAACACTAGGTTACAATGCTGGGTACAACACTATGTTACAATGCTGGGGTTCAACACTAGGTTACAATGCTGGGTTACAACACTAGGTTACAATGCTGGGGTACAACACTAGGTTACAATGCTGGGGTACAATGCTGGGTTTCAACACTAGGTTACAATGCTGGGTTACAACACTAGGTTACAATGCTGGGTTACAACACTAGGTTACAATGCTGGGTTTCAACACTAGGTTACAATGCTGGGTTTCAACACTAGGTTACAATGCTGGGTTACAACACTAGGTTACAATGCTGGGTTTCAACACTAGGTTACAATGCTGGGTTTCAACACTAGGTTACAATGCTGGGTTTCAACACTAGGTTAAAATGTTGGGTTACAACACAAGGTTACAATGCTGGGTTACAACACTAGGTTACAACACTAGGTTACAACACTAGGTTACAATGCTGGGTTACAACACTAGGTTACAACACTAGGTTACAATGCTGGGTTACAACACTAGGTTACAATGCTGGGTTAAAACACTAGGTTACAATGCTGGGTTACAATGCTGGGTTACAACACTAGGTTACAATGCTGGGTTACAACACTAGGTTACAATGCTGGGTTACAATGCTGGGTTTAAACACTAGGTTTCAACACTAGGTTACAACACTAGGTTACAATGCTGGGTTACAACACTAGGTTACAATGCTGGGTTACAACACTAGTTTACAACACTAGGTTACAATGCTGGGTTACAACACTAGGTTACAATGCTGGGTTACAACACTAGGTTACAATGCTGGGTTACAATGCTGGGTTTAAACACTAGGTTTCAACACTAGGTTACAACACTAGGTTACAATGCTGGGTTACAACACTAGGTTACAATGCTGGGTTACAACACTAGGTTACAACACTAGGTTACAATGCTGGGTTACAACACTAGGTTACAATGCTGGGTTACAATGCTGGGTTTAAACACTAGGTTACAATGCTGGGTTACAATGCTGGGTTTAAACACTAGGTTACAATGCTGGGTTACAACGCTGGGTTACACAGACTATGTTACAACACTAGGTTACAATGCTGGGTTACACACTAGGTTACAATGCTGGGTTACAACACTAGGTTACAACGCTGGGTTACAATGCTGGGGTACAATGCTGGGTTTCAACACTAGGTTACAATGCTGGGTTACAACACTAGGTTACAACACTAGGTTACAACACTAGTTTACAATGCTGGGTTACAGCACTAGGTCACAACACTAGGTTACAATACTGGGTTACAACTTTAGGTTAAAATGCTGGGTTACAATGCTGGGTTACAACACTAGGTTACAATGCTGGGTTACAACACTAGGTTACAATGCTGGGTTACAACACTAGGTTACAATGCTGGGTTACAACACTAGGTTAAAATGCTGGGTTACAACACAAGGTTACAATGCTGGGTTACAACACTAGGTTAAAATGCTGGGTTACAACACAAGGTTACAATGCTGGGTTACAACACTAGGTTACAACGCTGGGTTACAACACTTGGTTACAACACTAGGTTACAACACTAGGTTACAATGCTGGGTTACAACACTAGGTTACAATGCTGGGTTAAAACACTAGGTTACAATATTAGGTTACAATGCTGGGTTACAACACTAGGTTACAATGCTGGGTTACAACACTAGGTTACAATGCTGGGTTACAATGCTGGGTTTAAACACTAGGTTTCAACACTAGGTTACAACACTAGGTTACAATGCTGGGTTACAACACTAGGTTACAATGCTGGGTTACAACACTAGTTTACAACACTAGGTTACAATGCTGGGTTACAACACTAGGTTACAATGCTGGGTTAAAACACTAGGTTACAATGCTGGGTTACAATGCTGGGTTACAACACTAGGTTACAATGCTGGGTTACAACACTAGGTTACAATGCTGGGTTACAACACTAGTTTACAACACTAGGTTACAATGCTGGGTTACAACACTAGGTTACAATGCTGGGTTAAAACACTAGGTTACAATGCTGGGGTACAATGCTGGGTTTCAACACTAGGTTACAATGCTGGGTTACAACACTAGGTTACAATGCTGGGTTACAACACTAGGTTACAATGCTGGGTTTCAACACTAGGTTACAATGCTGGGTTTCAACACTAGGTTACAATGCTGGGTTACAACACTAGGTTACAATGCTGGGTTTCAACACTAGGTTACAATGCTGGGTTTCAACACTAGGTTACAATGCTGGGTTTCAACACTAGGTTAAAATGTTGGGTTACAACACAAGGTTACAATGCTGGGTTACAACACTAGGTTACAACACTAGGTTACAACACTAGGTTACAATGCTGGGTTACAACACTAGGTTACAACACTAGGTTACAATGCTGGGTTACAACACTAGGTTACAATGCTGGGTTAAAACACTAGGTTACAATGCTGGGTTACAATGCTGGGTTACAACACTAGGTTACAATGCTGGGTTACAACACTAGGTTACAATGCTGGGTTACAATGCTGGGTTTAAACACTAGGTTTCAACACTAGGTTACAACACTAGGTTACAATGCTGGGTTACAACACTAGGTTACAATGCTGGGTTACAACACTAGTTTACAACACTAGGTTACAATGCTGGGTTACAACACTAGGTTACAATGCTGGGTTACAACACTAGGTTACAATGCTGGGTTACAATGCTGGGTTTAAACACTAGGTTTCAACACTAGGTTACAACACTAGGTTACAATGCTGGGTTACAACACTAGGTTACAATGCTGGGTTACAACACTAGGTTACAACACTAGGTTACAATGCTGGGTTACAACACTAGGTTACAATGCTGGGTTACAATGCTGGGTTTAAACACTAGGTTACAATGCTGGGTTACAATGCTGGGTTTAAACACTAGGTTACAATGCTGGGTTACAACGCTGGGTTACACAGACTATGTTACAACACTAGGTTACAATGCTGGGTTACACACTAGGTTACAATGCTGGGTTACAACACTAGGTTACAACGCTGGGTTACAATGCTGGGGTACAATGCTGGGTTTCAACACTAGGTTACAATGCTGGGTTACAACACTAGGTTACAACACTAGGTTACAACACTAGTTTACAATGCTGGGTTACAGCACTAGGTCACAACACTAGGTTACAATACTGGGTTACAACTTTAGGTTAAAATGCTGGGTTACAATGCTGGGTTACAACACTAGGTTACAATGCTGGGTTACAACACTAGGTTACAATGCTGGGTTACAACACTAGGTTACAATGCTGGGTTACAACACTAGGTTAAAATGCTGGGTTACAACACAAGGTTACAATGCTGGGTTACAACACTAGGTTAAAATGCTGGGTTACAACACAAGGTTACAATGCTGGGTTACAACACTAGGTTACAACGCTGGTTACAACACTTGGTTACAACACTAGGTTACAACACTAGGTTACAATGCTGGGTTACAACACTAGGTTACAATGCTGGGTTAAAACACTAGGTTACAATATTAGGTTACAATGCTGGGTTACAACACTAGGTTACAATGCTGGGTTACAACACTAGGTTACAATGCTGGGTTACAATGCTGGGTTTAAACACTAGGTTTCAACACTAGGTTACAACACTAGGTTACAATGCTGGGTTACAACACTAGGTTACAATGCTGGGTTACAACACTAGTTTACAACACTAGGTTACAATGCTGGGTTACAACACTAGGTTACAATGCTGGGTTAAAACACTAGGTTACAATGCTGGGTTACAATTCTGGGTTACAACACTAGGTTACAATGCTGGGTTACAACACTAGGTTACAATGCTGGTTACAATGCTGTGTTTAAACACTAGGTTTCAACACTAGGTTACAATGCTGGGTTACAATGCTGGGTTACAACACTAGGTTACAACACTAGGTTACAATGCTGGGTTACAACACTAGGTTACAATGCTGGGTTACAATGCTGGGTTACAACACTAGGTTACAATGCTGGGTTTAAACACTAGGTTTCAACACTAGGTTACAATGCTGGGTTACAATGCTGGGTTACAACACTAGGTTACAATGCTGGGTTACAACACTAGGTTACAACACTAGGTTACAATGCTGGGTTACAACACTAGGTTACAATGCTGGGTTACAATGCTGGGTTTAAACACTAGGTTACAATGCTGGGTTACAATGCTGGGTTTAAACACTAGGTTACAATGCTGGGTTACAACGCTGGGTTACACAGACTATGTTACAACACTAGGTTACAATGCTGGGTTACACACTAGGTTACAATGCTGGGTTACAACACTAGGTTACAACGCTGGGTTACAATGCTGGGGTACAATGCTGGGTTTCAACACTAGGTTACAATGCTGGGTTACAACACTAGGTTACAACACTAGGTTACAACACTAGTTTACAATGCTGGGTTACAGCACTAGGTCACAACACTAGGTTACAATACTGGGTTACAACTTTAGGTTAAAATGCTGGGTTACAATGCTGGGTTACAACACTAGGTTACAATGCTGGGTTACAACACTAGGTTACAATGCTGGGTTACAACACTAGGTTACAATGCTGGGTTACAACACTAGGTTAAAATGCTGGGTTACAACACAAGGTTACAATGCTGGGTTACAACACTAGGTTAAAATGCTGGGTTACAACACAAGGTTACAATGCTGGGTTACAACACTAGGTTACAACGCTGGGTTACAACACTTGGTTACAACACTAGGTTACAACACTAGGTTACAATGCTGGGTTACAACACTAGGTTACAATGCTGGGTTACAATGCTGGGGTACAATGCTGGGTTTCAACGCTAGGTTACAATGCTGGGTTACAACACTAGGTTACAATGCTGGGTTACAACACTAGGTTACAATGCTGGGGTACAACACTAGGTTACAATGCTGGGTACAACACTATGTTACAATGCTGGGGTTCAACACTAGGTTACAATGCTGGGTTACAACACTAGGTTACAATGCTGGGGTACAACACTAGGTTACAATGCTGGGGTACAATGCTGGGTTTCAACACTAGGTTACAATGCTGGGTTACAACACTAGGTTACAATGCTGGGTTACAACACTAGGTTACAATGCTGGGTTTCAACACTAGGTTACAATGCTGGGTTTCAACACTAGGTTACAATGCTGGGTTACAACACTAGGTTACAATGCTGGGTTTCAACACTAGGTTACAATGCTGGGTTTCAACACTAGGTTACAATGCTGGGTTTCAACACTAGGTTAAAATGTTGGGTTACAACACAAGGTTACAATGCTGGGTTACAACACTAGGTTACAACACTAGGTTACAACACTAGGTTACAATGCTGGGTTACAACACTAGGTTACAACACTAGGTTACAATGCTGGGTTACAACACTAGGTTACAATGCTGGGTTAAAACACTAGGTTACAATGCTGGGTTACAATGCTGGGTTACAACACTAGGTTACAATGCTGGGTTACAACACTAGGTTACAATGCTGGGTTACAATGCTGGGTTTAAACACTAGGTTTCAACACTAGGTTACAACACTAGGTTACAATGCTGGGTTACAACACTAGGTTACAATGCTGGGTTACAACACTAGTTTACAACACTAGGTTACAATGCTGGGTTACAACACTAGGTTACAATGCTGGGTTACAACACTAGGTTACAATGCTGGGTTACAATGCTGGGTTTAAACACTAGGTTTCAACACTAGGTTACAACACTAGGTTACAATGCTGGGTTACAACACTAGGTTACAATGCTGGGTTACAACACTAGGTTACAACACTAGGTTACAATGCTGGGTTACAACACTAGGTTACAATGCTGGGTTACAATGCTGGGTTTAAACACTAGGTTACAATGCTGGGTTACAATGCTGGGTTTAAACACTAGGTTACAATGCTGGGTTACAACGCTGGGTTACACAGACTATGTTACAACACTAGGTTACAATGCTGGGTTACACACTAGGTTACAATGCTGGGTTACAACACTAGGTTACAACGCTGGGTTACAATGCTGGGGTACAATGCTGGGTTTCAACACTAGGTTACAATGCTGGGTTACAACACTAGGTTACAACACTAGGTTACAACACTAGTTTACAATGCTGGGTTACAGCACTAGGTCACAACACTAGGTTACAATACTGGGTTACAACTTTAGGTTAAAATGCTGGGTTACAATGCTGGGTTACAACACTAGGTTACAATGCTGGGTTACAACACTAGGTTACAATGCTGGGTTACAACACTAGGTTACAATGCTGGGTTACAACACTAGGTTAAAATGCTGGGTTACAACACAAGGTTACAATGCTGGGTTACAACACTAGGTTAAAATGCTGGGTTACAACACAAGGTTACAATGCTGGGTTACAACACTAGGTTACAACGCTGGGTTACAACACTTGGTTACAACACTAGGTTACAACACTAGGTTACAATGCTGGGTTACAACACTAGGTTACAATGCTGGGTTAAAACACTAGGTTACAATATTAGGTTACAATGCTGGGTTACAACACTAGGTTACAATGCTGGGTTACAACACTAGGTTACAATGCTGGGTTACAATGCTGGGTTTAAACACTAGGTTTCAACACTAGGTTACAACACTAGGTTACAATGCTGGGTTACAACACTAGGTTACAATGCTGGGTTACAACACTAGTTTACAACACTAGGTTACAATGCTGGGTTACAACACTAGGTTACAATGCTGGGTTAAAACACTAGGTTACAATGCTGGGTTACAATGCTGGGTTACAACACTAGGTTACAATGCTGGGTTACAACACTAGGTTACAATGCTGGGTTACAATGCTGTGTTTAAACACTAGGTTTCAACACTAGGTTACAATGCTGGGTTACAATGCTGGGTTACAACACTAGGTTACAACACTAGGTTACAATGCTGGGTTACAACACTAGGTTACAATGCTGGGTTACAATGCTGGGTTTAAACACTAGGTTACAATGCTGGGTTACAACGCTGGGTTACAACACTAGGTTACAACACTAGGTTACAATGCTGGGTTACACACTAGGTTACAATGCTGGGTTACAACACTAGGTTACAACGCTGGGTTACAATGCTGGGGTACAATGCTGGGTTTCAACACTAGGTTACAATGCTGGGTTACAGCACTAGGTTACAATGCTGGGGTACAATGCTGGGGTACAACACTAGGTTACAACGCTGGGTTTCAACACTAGGTTACAATGCTGGGTTTCAACACTAGGTTACAATGCTGGGTTACAATGCTGGGTTACAACACTAGGTTACAATGCTGGGTTACAACACTAGGTGACAATGCTGGGTTTCAACACTAGGTTACATGCTGGGTTACAATGCTGGGTTACAACACTAGGTTACAATGCTGGGTTACAACACTAGGTGACAACGCTGGGTTTCAACACTAGGTTACAATGCTGGGTTACAATGCTGGGTTTCAACACTAGGTTATAATGCTGGGTTTCAACACTAGGTTACAATAATGGGTTACAACACTAGGTGACAATGCTGGGTTACAATGCTGGGTTACAATGCTGGGTTACAATGCTGGGTTACAACACTAGGTTACAATGCTGGGTTACAACACTAGGTTACAACACTAGGTTACAATGCTGGGGTACAATGCTGGGTTTCAACACTAGGTTACAATGCTGGGGTACAACACTAGGTGACAATGCTGGGGTACAATGCTGGGTTACAACACTAGGTTACAATGCTGGGTTACAACACTATGTTACAATGCTGGGGTACAATGCTGGGTTACAACACTAGGTGACAATGCTGGGTTACAACACTAGGTTACAATGCTGGGTTTCAACACTAGGTTACAATGCTGGGGTACAATGCTGGGTTACAACACTAGGTTACAATGCTGCGTTTCAACACTAGGTTACAATGCTGGGGTACAATGCTGGGTTACAACACTAGGTGACAATGCTGGGTTTCAACACTAGGTTACAATGCTGGGGTACAATGCTGGGTTACAACACTAGGTTACAATGCTGGGTTTCAACACTAGGTTACAATGCTGGTGTACAATGCTGGGTTACAACACTAGGTGACAATGCTGGGTTTCAACACTAGGTTACAATGCTGGGTTACAATGCTGGGTTACAACACTAGGTTACAATGCTGGGTTACAATGCTGGGTTTAAACACTAGGTAACAATGCTGGGTTACAATGCTGGGTTTAAACACTAGGTTACAATGCTGGGTTACAACGCTGGGTTACAACACTATGTTACAACACTAGGTTACAATGCTGGGTTACACACTAGGTTACAATGCTGGGTTACAACACTAGGTTACAACGCTGGGTTACAATGCTGGGGTACAATGCTGGGTTTCAACACTAGGTTACAATGCTGGGTTACAACACTAGGTTACAACACTAGGTTACAACACTAGTTTACAATGCTGGGTTACAGCACTAGGTCACAACACTAGGTTACAATACTGGGTTACAACTTTAGGTTAAAATGCTGGGTTACAATGCTGGGTTACAACACTAGGTTACAATGCTGGGTTACAACACTAGGTTACAATGCTGGGTTACAACACTAGGTTACAATGCTGGGTTACAACACTAGGTTAAAATGCTGGGTTACAACACTAGGTTACAATGCTGGGTTACAACACTAGGTTAAAATGCTGGGTTACAACACAAGGTTACAATGCTGGGTTACAACACTAGGTTACAACACTAGGTTACAACGCTGGGTTACAACACTTGGTTACAACACTAGGTTACAACACTAGGTTACAATGCTGGGTTACAACACTAGGTTACAATGCTGGGTTAAAACACTAGGTTACAATGCTGGGTTACAATGCTGGGTTACAACACTAGGTTACAATGCTGGGTTACAACACTAGGTTACAATGCTGGGTTACAATGCTGGGTTTAAACACTAGGTTTCAACACTAGGTTACAACACTAGGTTACAATGCTGGGTTACAACACTAGGTTACAATGCTGGGTTACAACACTAGTTTACAACACTAGGTTACAATGCTGGGTTACAACACTAGGTTACAATGCTGGGTTAAAACACTAGGTTACAATGCTGGGTTACAATGCTGGGTTACAACACTAGGTTACAATGCTGGGTTACAACACTAGGTTACAATGCTGGGTTACAATGCTGTGTTTAAACACTAGGTTTCAACACTAGGTTACAATGCTGGGTTACAACACTAGGTTACAACACTAGGTTACAATGCTGGGTTACAACACTAGGTTACAATGCTGGGTTACAACACTAGGTTACAATGCTGGGTTACAATGCTGGGTTTAAACACTAGGTTACAATGCTGGGTTACAACGCTGGGTTACAACACTAGGTTACAACACTAGGTTACAATGCTGGGTTACACACTAGGTTACAATGCTGGGTTACAACACTAGGTTACAACGCTGGGTTACAATGCTGGGGTACAATGCTGGGTTTCAACACTAGGTTACAATGCTGGGTTACAATGCTGGGTTTCAACACTAGGTTACAATGCTGGGTTTCAACACTAGGTTACAATGCTGGGTTACAACACTAGGTTACAATGCTGGGGTACAATGCTGGGGTACAACACTAGGTTACAACGCTGGGTTTCAACACTAGGTTACAATGCTGGGTTTCAACACTAGGTTACAATGCTGGGTTACAATGCTGGGTTACAATGCTGGGTTTCAACACTAGGTTACAATGCTGGGTTACAATGCTGGGTTACAACACTAGGTTACAATGCTGGGTTACAACACTAGGTGACAATGCTGGGTTTCAACACTAGGTTACAATGCTGGGTTACAACACTAGGTTACAATGCTGGGTTTCAACACTAGGTTACAATGCTGGGTTACAACACTAGGTTACAATGCTGGGTTACAACACTAGGTTACAATGCTGGGTTACAACGCTAGGTTACAATGCTGGGTTTCAACACTAGGTTACAATGCTGGGTTACAATGCTGGGTTACAACACTAGGTTACAATGCTGGGTTACAACACTAGGTGACAATGCTGGGTTTCAACACTAGGTTACAATGCTGGGTTACAATGCTGGGTTACAACACTAGGTGACAATGCTGGGTTACAACACTAGTTTACAACACTAGGTTACAATGCTGGGTTACAACACTAGGTTACAATGCTGGGTTAAAACACTAGGTTACAATGCTGGGTTACAATGCTGGGTTACAACACTAGGTTACAATGCTGGGTTACAATGCTGGGTTACAATGCTGGGTTACAACACTAGGTTACAATGCTGGGTTACAACACTAGGTTACAACACTAGGTTACAATGCTGGGGTACAATGCTGGGTTTCAACACTAGGTTACAACACTAGGTTACAATGCTGGGGTACAACACTAGGTGACAATGCTGGGGTACAATGCTGGGTTACAACACTAGGTGACAATGCTGGGTTACAACACTATGTTACAATGCTGGGGTACAATGCTGGGTTACAACACTAGGTGACAATGCTGGGTTACAACACTAGGTTACAATGCTGGGTTTCAACACTAGGTTACAATGCTGGGGTACAATGCTGGGTTACAACACTAGGTTATAATGCTGGGTTTCAACACTAGGTTACAATGCTGGGGTACAATGCTGGGTTACAACACTAGGTTACAATGCTGGGTTACAACACTAGGTTACAATGCTGGGGTACAATGCTGGGTTACAACACTAGGTGACAATGCTGGGTTTCAACACTAGGTTACAATGCTGGGGTACAATGCTGGGTTACAACACTAGGTTACAATGCTGGGTTTCAACACTAGGTTACAATGCTGGTGTACAATGCTGGGTTACAACACTAGGTGACAATGCTGGGTTTCAACACTAGGTTACAATGCTGGGTTACAATGCTGGGTTACAACACTATGTGACAATGCTGGGTTACAACACTAGGTTACAATGCTGGGATACAATGCTGGGTTTCAATACTAGGTTACAATGCTGGGGTACAATGCTGGGGTTCAACACTAGGTTACAATGCTGGGTTACAATGCTGGGTTACAATACTAGGTTACAATGCTGGGTTACAACACTAGGTTACAATGCTGGGTTTCAACACTAGGTTACAATGCTGGGGTACAATGCTGGGTTTCAAAACTAGGTTACAATGCTGGGTTACAACACTAGGTTACAATGCTGGGGTACAATGCTGGGTTACAACACTAGGTTACAATGCTGGGTTACAACACTAGGTTACAATGCTGGGGTACAACACTAGGTTACAATGCTGGTTTACAACACTAGGTTACAATGCTGGGGTACAATGCTGGGTTACAACACTAGGTTACAATGCTGGGTTACAACACTAGGTTACAATGCTGGGTTACAACACTAGGTTACAATGCTGGTTTACAATGCTGGGGTACAAAGCTGGGGTTCAACACTAGGTTACAATGCTGGGGTACAACACTAGGTTACAACGCTGGGGTACAATGATGGGTTACAACACTAGGTTACAATGCTGGGTTACAACACTAGGTTACAATGCTGGGTTACAACACTAGGTTACAATGATGGGTTACAATGCTGGTGTACAATGCTGGGTTTCAACACTAGGTTACAATGCTGGGTTACAACACTAGGTTACAATGATGGGTTACAATGCTGGTGTACAATGCTGGGTTTCAACACTAGGTTACAATGCTGGGTTACAACACTAGGTTACAATGCTGGGTTACAACACTAGGTTACAATGCTGGGGTACAACACTAGGTTACAATGCTGGGTTACAACACTAGGTTACAATGCTGGGTTTCAACACTAGGTTACAATGCTGGGTTTCAACACTAGGTTACAATGCTGGGTTACAACACTAGGTTACAATGCTGGGTTTCAACACTAGGTTACAATGCTGGGTTACAACACTAGGTTACAATGCTGGGTTACAACACTAGGTTACAATTCTGGGTTACAACACTAGGTTACAATGCTGGGTTACAACACTAGGTTACAATGCTGGGTTACAACACTAGGTTACAATGCTGGGGTACAATGATGGGTTACAACACTAGGTTACAATGCTGGGTTACAACACTAGGTTACAATGCTGGGTTACAACACTAGGTTACAATGCTGGTTTACAATGCTGGGGTACAAAGCTGGGGTTCAACACTAGGTTACAATGCTGGGTTTCAACACTAGGTTACAATGCTGGGTTTCAACACTAGGTTACAATGCTGGGTTACAACACTAGGTTACAATGATGGGTTACAATGCTGGTGTACAATGCTGGGTTTCAACACTAGGTTACAATGCTGGGTTACAACACTAGGTTACAATGCTGGGTTACAACACTAGGTTACAATGCTGGGGTACAACACTAGGTTAAAATGCTGTGGTACAACACTAGGTTACAATGCTGGGGTACAACACTAGGTTACAATGCTGGGTTACAAAACTAGGTTACAATGCTGGGTTACAACACTAGGTTACAATGCTGGGTTTCAACACTAGGTTACAATGCTGGGTTTCAACACCAGGTTACAATGCTGGGTTACAACACTAGGTTACAATGCTGGGTTTCAACACTAGGTTACAATGCTGGGTTTCAACACTAGGTTACAATGCTGGGTTTCAACACTAGGTTACAATGCTGGGTTTCAACACTAGGTTACAATGCTGGGTGTCAACACTAGGTTACAATGCTGGGTTTCAACACTAGGTTACAATGCTGGGTTACAACACTAGGTTACAATGCTGGGTTTCAACACTAGGTTACAATGCTGGGTTTCAACACTAGGTTACAATGCTGGGTTTCAACACTAGGTTACAATGCTGGGTTTCAACACTAGGTTACAATGCGGTGGTACAATGCTGTGTTTCAACACTAGGTTACAATGCTGGGGTACAACACTAGGTTACAATGCTGGGTTACAACACTAGGTTACAATGCTTGGGTACAACACTAGGTTACAATGCTGGGGTACAACAGTAGGTTACAATGCTGGGTTACAACACTAGGTTACAATGCTGGGTTACAACACTAGGTTACAATGCTGGGTTACAATGCTGGGTTACAACACTGGATTACAATGCTGGGTTACAATGCTGGGTTACAACACTAGGTGACAATGCTGGGTTTCAACACTAGGTTACAATGCTGGGTTACAATGCTGGGTTACAACACTATGTGACAATGCTGGGTTACAACACTAGGTTACAATGCTGGGGTACAATGCTGGGTTTCAATACTAGGTTACAATGCTGGGGTACAATGCTGGGGTTCAACACTAGGTTACAATGCTGGGTTACAATGCTGGGTTACAATACTAGGTTACAATGCTGGGTTACAACACTAGGTTACAATGCTGGGTTTCAACACTAGGTTACAATGCTGGGGTACAATGCTGGGTTTCAAAACTAGGTTACAATGCTGGGTTACAACACTAGGTTACAATGCTGGGGTACAATGCTGGGTTACAACACTAGGTTACAATGCTGGGTTACAACACTAGGTTACAATGCTGGGGTACAACACTAGGTTACAATGCTGGTTTACAACACTAGGTTACAATGCTGGGGTACAATGCTGGGTTACAACACTAGGTTACAATGCTGGGTTACAACACTAGGTTACAATGCTGGGTTACAACACTAGGTTACAATGCTGGTTTACAATGCTGGGGTACAAAGCTGGGGTTCAACACTAGGTTACAATGCTGGGGTACAACACTAGGTTACAACGCTGGGGTACAATGATGGGTTACAACACTAGGTTACAATGCTGGGTTACAACACTAGGTTACAATGCTGGGTTACAACACTAGGTTACAATGATGGGTTACAATGCTGGTGTACAATGCTGGGTTTCAACACTAGGTTACAATGCTGGGTTACAACACTAGGTTACAATGATGGGTTACAATGCTGGTGTACAATGCTGGGTTTCAACACTAGGTTACAATGCTGGGTTACAACACTAGGTTACAATGCTGGGTTACAACACTAGGTTACAATGCTGGGGTACAACACTAGGTTACAATGCTGGGTTACAACACTAGGTTACAATGCTGGGTTTCAACACTAGGTTACAATGCTGGGTTTCAACACTAGGTTACAATGCTGGGTTACAACACTAGGTTACAATGCTGGGTTTCAACACTAGGTTACAATGCTGGGTTACAACACTAGGTTACAATGCTGGGTTACAACACTAGGTTACAATTCTGGGTTACAACACTAGGTTACAATGCTGGGTTACAACACTAGGTTACAATGCTGGGTTACAACACTAGGTTACAATGCTGGGGTACAATGATGGGTTACAACACTAGGTTACAATGCTGGGTTACAACACTAGGTTACAATGCTGGGTTACAACACTAGGTTACAATGCTGGTTTACAATGCTGGGGTACAAAGCTGGGGTTCAACACTAGGTTACAATGCTGGGTTTCAACACTAGGTTACAATGCTGGGTTTCAACACTAGGTTACAATGCTGGGTTACAACACTAGGTTACAATGATGGGTTACAATGCTGGTGTACAATGCTGGGTTTCAACACTAGGTTACAATGCTGGGTTACAACACTAGGTTACAATGCTGGGTTACAACACTAGGTTACAATGCTGGGGTACAACACTAGGTTAAAATGCTGTGGTACAACACTAGGTTACAATGCTGGGGTACAACACTAGGTTACAATGCTGGGTTACAAAACTAGGTTACAATGCTGGGTTACAACACTAGGTTACAATGCTGGGTTTCAACACTAGGTTACAATGCTGGGTTTCAACACCAGGTTACAATGCTGGGTTACAACACTAGGTTACAATGCTGGGTTTCAACACTAGGTTACAATGCTGGGTTTCAACACTAGGTTACAATGCTGGGTTTCAACACTAGGTTACAATGCTGGGTTTCAACACTAGGTTACAATGCTGGGTGTCAACACTAGGTTACAATGCTGGGTTTCAACACTAGGTTACAATGCTGGGTTACAACACTAGGTTACAATGCTGGGTTTCAACACTAGGTTACAATGCTGGGTTTCAACACTAGGTTACAATGCTGGGTTTCAACACTAGGTTACAATGCTGGGTTTCAACACTAGGTTACAATGCGGTGGTACAATGCTGTGTTTCAACACTAGGTTACAATGCTGGGGTACAACACTAGGTTACAATGCTGGGTTACAACACTAGGTTACAATGCTTGGGTACAACACTAGGTTACAATGCTGGGGTACAACAGTAGGTTACAATGCTGGGTTACAACACTAGGTTACAATGCTGGGTTACAACACTAGGTTACAATGCTGGGTTACAATGCTGGGTTACAACACTGGATTACAATGCTGGGTTACAATGCTGGGTTACAATGCTGGGGTACAATGCTGGGGTACAATGCTGGGTTTCAACACTAGGTTACAATGCTGGGGTACAACACTAGGTTACAATGCTGGGTTACAACACTAGGTTACAATGCTGGGTTACAACACTAGGTTACAATGCTGGGTTACAACACTAGGTTACAATGCTGGGTTACAACACTAGGTTACAATGCTGGGTTACAACACTAGATTACAATGCTGGGTTACAACACTAGGTTACAATGCTGGGTTACAACACTAGGTTACAATGCTGGGTTTCAACACTAGGTTACAATGCTGGGTTACAACACTAGGTTACAATGCTGGGTTACAACACTAGGTTACAATGCTGGGTTACAACACTAGGTTACAATGCTGGGGTACAACACTAGGTTACAATGCTGGGTTTCAACACTAGGTTACAATGCTGGGTTACAACACTAGGTTAAAATGCTGGGTTACAACACTAGGTTACAATGCTGGGGTACAACACTAGGTTACAATACTGGGTTTCAACACTAGGTTACAATGCTGGTTTACAACACTAGGTTACAATGCTGTGTTACAACACTAGGTTACAATGCTGGGGTACAACACTAGGTTACAATACTGGGTTTCAACACTAGGTTACAATGCTGGTTTACAACACTAGGTTACAATGCTGGGTTACAACACTAGGTTACAATGCTGGGGTACAACACTAGGTTACAATACTGGGTTTCAACACTAGGTTACAATGCTGGGTTACAACACTAGGTTACAATGCTGGGTTACAACACTAGGTTACAATGCTGGGGTACAACACTAGGTTACAATACTGGGTTTCAACACTAGGTTACAATGCTGGGTTACAACACTAGGTTACAATGCTGGGTTACAACACTAGGTTACAATGCTGGTTTACAACACTAGGTTACAATGCTGTGTTACAACACTAGGTTACAATGCTGGGGTACAACACTAGGTTACAATACTGGGTTTCAACACTAGGTTACAATGCTGGTTTACAACACTAGGTTACAATGCTGGGTTACAACACTAGGTTACAATGCTGGGGTACAACACTAGGTTACAATACTGGGTTTCAACACTAGGTTACAATGCTGGGTTACAACACTAGGTTACAATGCTGGGTTACAACACTAGGTTACAATGCTGGGGTACAACACTAGGTTACAATACTGGGTTTCAACACTAGGTTACAATGCTGGGTTACAACACTAGGTTACAATGCTAGGTTACAACACTAGGTTACAATGCTGGGGTACAACACTAGGTTACAATGCTGGGTTTCAACACTAGGTTACAATGCTGGGTTACAACACTAGGTTAAAATGCTGGGTTACAACACTAGGTTACAATGCTGGGGTACAACACTAGGTTACAATGCTGGGTTACAACACTAGATTACAATGCTGGGTTACAATGCTGGGTTTCAACACTAGGTTACAATGCTGGGGTACAACACTAGGTTACAATGCTGGGTTTCAACCCTAGGTTACAATGCTGGGTTACAACACTAGGTTACAATGCTGGGTTACAACACTAGGTTACAATGCTGGGTTACAACACTAGGTTACAATGCTGGGTTACAACACTAGGTTACAATGCTGGGTTACAACACTAGGTTACAATGCTGGGTTACAACACTAGGTTACAATAATGGGTTTCAACACTAGGTTACATTGCTGGGTTACAATGCTGGGTTACAACACTAGGTTACAACACTAGGTTACAATGCTGGGTTACAATGCTGGGTTACAATGCTGGGTTACAACGCTGGGTTACAATGCTGGGTTTCAACACTAGGTTACAATGCTGGGTTACAACACTAGGTTACAATGCTGGGTTACAACACTAGGTTACAATGCTGGGTTACAACACTAGGTTACAATGCTGGGTTTCAACACTAGGTAACATTGCTGGGTTTCAACACTAGGTTACATTGCTGGGTTACAATGCTGGGTTACAATGCTGGGTTACAATGCTGGGTTACAACACTAGGTTACAATGCTGGGGTACAACACTAGGTTACAATGCTGGGTTTCAACACTAGGTTACAATGCTGGGTTACAACACTAGGTTACAATGCTGGGTTACAACACTAGGTTACAATGCTGGGTTTCAACACTAGGTTACATTGCTGGGTTACAATGCTGGGTTACAACACTAGGTTACAACACTAGGTTACAATGCTGGGTTACAATGCTGGGTTACAATGCTGGATTAAAACACTAGGTTACAATGCTGGGTTACAACACTAGGTTACAATGCTGGGTTACAATGCAGGGTTACAATGCTGGGTTACAACACTAGGTTACAATGCTGGGTTACAATGTTGGGTTACAATGCTGGGTTTCAACACTAGGTTACAATGCTGGGTTACAATGCTGGGTTACAACACTAGGTTACAATGCTGGGTTACAACACTAGGTTACAATGCTGGGTTACAATGCTGGGTTTCAACACTAGGTTACATTGCTGGGTTACAATGCTGGGTTACAACACTAGGTTACAACACTAGGTTACAATGCTGGGTTACAATATTAGGTTACAATGCTGGGTTACAATGCTGGATTACAACACTAGGTTACAATGCTGGGTTACAACACTAGGTTACAATGCTGGGTTACAACACTAGGTTACAATGCTGGGTTACAACACTAGGTTACAATGCTGGGTTACAACACTAGGTTACAATGCTGGGTTACAATGCTGGGTTACAACACTAGGTTACAATGCTGGGTTACAACACTAGGTTACAATGCTGGGTTACAATGCTGGGTTACAACACTAGGTTACATTGCTGGGGTACAATGCTGGGTTTCAACACTAGGTTACATTGCTGGGTTACAATGCTGGGTTACAACACTAGGGTACAATGCTGGGTTACAACACTAGGTTACAATGCTGGGTTACAACACTAGGTTACAATGCTGGGTTACAACACTAGGTTACAATGCTGGGGTACAATGCTGGGATACAACACTAGGTTACAATGCTGGGTTACAATGCTGGATTTCAACACTAGGTTACAATGCTGGGTTACAATGCTGGGTTACAATGCTGGGTTACAACACTAGGTTACAATGCTGGGTTACAACACTAGGTTACAATGCTGGGTTACAACACTATATTTCAACACTAGGTTACAATGCTGGGTTACAATCCTGGGTTACAATGCTGGTTTACAATGCTAGGTTACAACATTAGGTTTCAACGCTATGTTGCAATGCTGGGTTACAACACTAGGTTACAACACTAGATTACAATGCTGGGTTACAACACTAGGTTACAACACTAGGTGACAACACTAGGTTACAATGCTGGGTTACAATGCTGGGTTACAATGCTGGTTTACAATGCTGGGTTTCAACACTAGGTTACAATGCTGGATTACAATGCTGGGTTACAATGCTGGGCTACAATGCTGGGTTACAACACTAGATTACAATGCTTGGTTACAACACTAGTTTACAATAATGGGTTACAACGCTGTGTTACAATGCTGGGTTACAACGCTGGGTTACAATGCTGGGTTACAACACTAGGTTACAATGCTGGGTTACAACACTAGGTTACAATGCTTAGTTACAATGCTGGGTTACAACCCTAGGTTACAATGCTGGGTTTCAACACTAGGTTACAATGCTGGGTTTCAACACTAGGTTACAATGCTGGTTTACAATGCTGGGTTACAGCACTAGATTACAATGCTGGGTTTCAACACTAGGTTACAATGCTGGGTTTCAACACTAGGTTACAATGCTGGGTTACAATGCTGGGTTACAATGCTGGGTAACAGCACTAGATTACAATGCTGGGTTTCAACACTAGGTTACAGCACTGGATTACAATGCTGGGTTACAATGCTGGGTTACAACACTAAGATCCAACACTAGGTTGAAGTTAAGATGCTGTAAACGACTACCGCCCCGTAGCACTCACTTCCGTCATCATGAAGTGCTTTGAGAGACTAGTCAAGGACCATATCACCTCCACCCTACCTGACACCCTAGACCCACTCCAATTTGCTTACCGCCCAAATAGGTCCACACATGATGCAATCTCAACCACACTGCACACTGTCCTAACCCATCTGGACAAGAGGAATACCTATGTGAGAATGCTGTTCATCGACTACAGCTCGGCATTCAACACCATAGTACCCTCCAAGCTCGTCATCAAGCTCGAGACCCTGGGTCTCGACCCCGCCCTGTGCAACTGGGTTCTGGACTTCCTGACGGGCCGCCCCCAGGTGGTGAGGGTAGGTAACAACATCTCCTCCCCGCTGATCCTCAACACTGGGGCCCCACAAGGGTGCGTTCTTAGCCCTCTCCTGTACTCCCTGTTCACCCACGACTGCGTGGCCACTCAAGCCTCCAACTCAATCATCAAGTTTGCGGACGACACAACAGTGGTAGGCTTGATTACCAACAACGACGAGACGGCCTACAGGGAGGAGGTGAGGGCCCTCGGAGTGTGGTGTCAGGAAAATAACCTCACACTCAACGTCAACAAAACTAAGGAGATGATTGTGGACTTCAGGAAACAGCAGTGGGAACACCCCACTATCCACATCGATGGAACAGTAGTGGAGAGAGTAGCAAGTTTTAAGTTCCTCGGCATACACATCACAGACAAACTGAATTGGTCCACTCACACAGACAGCATCGTGAAGAAGGCGCAGCAGCGCCTCTTCAACCACAGGAGGCTGAAGAAATTCGGCTTGTCACCAAAAGCACTCACAAACTTCTACAGATGCACAATCGAGAGCATCCTGGTGGGCTGTATCACCGCCTGGAACGGCAACTGCTCCGCCCTCAAACGTAAGGCTCTCCAGAGGGTAGTGAGGTCTGCACAACGTATCACCGGGGGCAAACTACCTGCCCTCCAGGACACCTACACCACCCGATGTTACAGGAAGGCCATAAAGATCATCAAGGACATCAACCACCCGAGCCACTGCCTGTTCACCCCGCTATCATCCAGAAGGCGAGGTCAGTACAGGTGCATCAAAGCTGGGACCGAGAGACTGAAAAACAGCTTCTATCTCAAGGCCATCAGACTGTTAAACAGCACCACTAACATTGAGTGGCTGCTGCCAACACACTGACACTGACTCAACTCCAGCCACTTTAATAATGGGAATTGATGGGAAATGATGTAAATATATCACTTTAATCAATGCTACCTTATATAATGTTACTTACCCTACATTATTCATCTCATATGCATACGTATATACTGTACTCTATATCATCGACTGCATCCTTATGTAATACATGTATCACTAGACCCTTTAACTATGCCACTTTGTTTACATACTCATCTCATATGTATATACTGTACTCGATACCATCTACTGTATCTTGCCTATGCTGCTCTGTACCATCACTCATTCATATATCCTTATGTACATATTCTTTATCCCCTTACACTGTGTATAAGACAGTAGATTAGGAATTGTTAGTTAGATTACTTGTTGGTTATTACTGCATTGTCGGAACTAGAAGCACAAGCATTTCACTACACTCGCATTAACATCTGCTAACCATGTGTATGTGACAAATAAAATTTGATTTGATTTGATTTATCAGGTAGGACGACACCAGCATGAAGCTATGAGGCTCACCTGTTATCAGGTAGGAAGACACCAGCACGAAGCTATAAGACTCACCTGTTATCAGGTAGGAAGACACCAGCACGAAGCTATAAGACTCACCTGTTATCAGGTAGGACGACACCTTTTCAAAGGGGGTGACACTCTAGACCCAAACTGCTATAGACCTATATCTATCCTGACCTGCCTCTCTAAAGTCTTCGAAAGCCAAGTTAAGATAATAAACAGATCACTGACCATTTCGGACCCCACCGTACCTTCTCCGCTGTGCAATCCGGTTTCAGAGCCGGTCACGGGTGTACCTCAGCCACGCTCAAGGTACTAAACGATATCATAACCGCCATCGATAAGAGACATTACTGTGCAGCCGTATTCGACCTGGCCAAGGCTTTCGACTCAGTCAGTCACCACATTCTTATCGGCAGACTCAATAGCCTTGGTTTCTAAAATGACTGCCTCGCCTGGTTCACCAACTACCTCTCAGACAGAGTTCAGGGTGTCAAATCGGAGGGCCAGTTGTCCGGACCTCTGGCAGTCCCTATGGGGGTACCACAGGGTTCAATTCTCAACTCTCTTCTCTGTATACATCAATGATGTCGCTCTTGCTGCGGGCGATTCCCTGATCCAACTCTACACAAACGACACCATTCTGTATACATCTGGACCTTCTTTGGACACTGTGACACTGTGTTAACTAACCTCCAAATGATCTTCAATGACATACAGCACTGCTTCCGTGGCCTCCAACTGCTCTTAAAGGCTAGTAAAACCAAATGCATGCTTTTCAACCGTTCGCTGCCAGAACCCGCCCTGGCCGACTAGCATCACCATCCTGGATGGTTCTGACCTAGAATATGTGGACATCTATAAATACCTAGGTGTCTGGCTAGACTCTCCTTCCAAACTCATATTAAACATCTCCAATCCAAAATCAAATCTTGAATCGGATTTCTATTTCGCAACAAAGCCTCCTTCACTCACGCCGCCAAACTTACCCTAGTAAAACTGACTATCCTACCAATCCTCGACTTTGGCGATGTCATCTACAAAATAGCTTCCAATACTCTACTCAGCAAACTGGATGCAGTTTTTCACAGTGCCATCTGTTTTTTTTAACCAAATCACCTTATACCACCCACCACTGCGACTTGTATGCTCTAGTCGGCTGGCCCTCGCTACATATTCGTTGCCAGACCCACTGGCTCCAGGTCATCTATAAGTCTATGCTAGGTAAAGCTCCGCCTTATCTCAGTTCACTGGTCACGATGGCAACACCCACCCGTAGCACGCGCTCCAGCAGGTGTATCTCACTGATCATACCCAAAGCCAACACCTCATTTGGCCGCCTTTCCTTCCAGTGCTCTGCTGCCAGTCACTGGAATGAATTGCAAAAATCACTGAGGCTGGAGACTTCTATTTCCCTCACTATCTTTAAACTATCTTTAAACTCGCTCAGCTATCTGAGCAGCTAACCGATCGCTGCAGCTGTACATAGTCCATCTGTAAATAGCCCATCCAATCTACCTACCTCATCCCCATATTGTTTATATTTACTTTTCTGCTCTTTTGCACACCAGTATCTCTACTTGCACATCATCATCTGCTCATTTATCACTCCGGTGTTAATCTGATAAATTGAAATTATTCGCTCCTATGGCCTATTTCTTGCCTTCCTCCTCATGCCTTTTGCACACACTGTATATAGACTTTATTTTTTCTACTATCATTGACTTGTTTGTTGTTTACTCCATGTGTAACTGTGTTGTTGTCTGTTCACACTGCTATGCTTTATCTTGGCCAGGTCGCAGTGGTAAATGAGAACTGGTTCTTAACGACCTGGGTAAATAAAGGTGAAATAAATATAAATATATAGATATTTTTTTAAATGGTCTGAGAGTCCTTTAGATGCCTTTTGGCAAACTCCAAGTGACGATCTTGTGCCTTTTTACTGATGAGTGGCTTCCGTCTGGCCACTCTACCATAAAGGTCTGATTGGTGGAGTGCTGCAGAGATGGTTGACTTTCTGGAAAGCTCTCCCATCTCCACAGAGGGTGAGAGGAACTCTGGAGCTCTGTCAGATTGACCATCGGGTTCTTGGTCATCTCCCTGGCCAATGCCCTTGTCCCCCTATTGCTCAGTTTGGCCTGGTGACCAGCTTTGGGAAAAGTCTTGGTGGTTCCAAACTTCTTCCATTTAAAAATGCTGGAGGTCACTTCAGGACCTTCAATGCTGCAGACATTTTTGGTACCCTTCCCCAGATCTGTGCCTTGACACAATCCTGTCTCTGAGCTCTACGGACAATTCCTTCGACCTCATGGCTTTGTTTTTGCACTGACATGCACTGTCAACTGTGGGATCTGATATAGACAGGTGTGTGCCTTCCAATCAATCAATTGAATTTACACGAGGTGGACTCCAATCAAGTTGTAGAAACATCTCAAGTCTCATAGCAAAGGGTCTGAATACTTTATGTAAATAATGTATTTCTGTTTTTTATTTTTAATACATTTGCAAAAAAATCAAAAACCTGTTTTCCCTTTGTCGTTGTGGGGTAGGAAGATGGATGAGGGAAAAATGTATTTAATACATTTTAGAATAAGGCTGTAACGTAACAATATGTGGAAAAAGTCAAGGGGTCTGAATACTTTCCAAATGCACTGTATCTACCTTAAATACCTCATACCTCTCCACATTGACTTGGTACTGGTACTCCCTGTATATAGCTCCACATTGACTTGGTACTGGTACTCCCTGTATATAGCTCCACATTGACTTGGTACTGGTACTCCCTGTATATAGCTCCACATTGACTTGGTACTGGTACTCCCTGTATATAGCTCCACATTGACTTGGTACTGGTACTCCCTGTATATAGCTCCACATTGATCTGGTACTGGTACTCCCTGTATATAGCTCCACATTGACTTGGTACTGGTACCCCCTGTATATAGCCTCCACATTGACTTGGTACTGGTACTCCCTGTATATAGCTCCACATTGACTTGGTACTGGTACCCCCTGTATATAGCCTCCACATTGATCCACATCTATATAAACTAATAGACAGTGTATCTATATAAACTATATAAACTAATAGGCAGTGTATCTATATAAACTATATAAACTATATAAACTAATATATATGTATTCTAGGGCCTGTGTTCTGGGGTCTGTATTCTAGGGTCTGTATTCTAGGGTCTGTATTCTAGGGCCTGTGTTCTAGGGTCTGTATTCTAGGGTATGTATTCTAGGGTATGTATTCGAGGGTATGTATTCTATGGTATGTATTCTATGTTTTCTAGTGTCTGTATTCTAGGGTCCGTCTTCTCGGGCCTGTATTCTAGGGTCTGTATTCTACGGTCTGTATTCTAGGGTCCGTATTCTAGGGTATGTATTCTATGGTATGTATTCTATGTTTTCTAGGGTCTGTAGAGCAGAGGCCACATGAAACATGACACATTTTTCTGCCACTATCTTTGGAAAAAGCCGGAACGTTGAGGAGGAGGGCGGGGGGGGATTATCCTGGTTCTCATGGTGCATTCTAGAACACGGTTGTGGCCAGTCCTCTTCTGGCTGTGCCGGGTGGAGATTATAACAGAACATGGCCAAGATGTTCAAATGTTCATAAATGACCAGCATGGTCAAATACTAATAATCACAGGCAGAACAGTTGAAACTGGAGCAGCAGCACGGCCAGGTGGACTGGGGACAGCAAGGAGTCATCATGCCAGGTAGTCTTGAGGCATGGTCCTAGGGCTCAGGTCCTCTGAGAGAGAGAAAGAAAGAGAGAAAGAGAGAATAAGAGAGAGCACACTTAAATTCACACAGGACACCGGATAAGACAGGATAAGTACTCCAGATATAACAGACTGACCCGAGCCCCCCGACACATAAACTACAGCAGCATAAATACTGGAGGCTGAGACAGGAGGGGCCAGGAGACACTGTGGCCCCATCCGATGATACCCCCGGATAGGGCCAAACAGGCAGGATATAACCCCACCCACTTTGCCAAAGCCAAGCCCCCCCCCCACCGCTAGAGGGATATCTTCAACCACCAACTTACCATCCTGAGACAAGGCCGAGTATAGCCCACAAAGACCTCCGCCACGGCACAACCCAAGGGGGGGCGCCAACCCAGACAGGAAGACCACGTCAGTGACTCAACCCAGCAGCCGTATTTAGCACTAACTGAAGTTTATTTAGTCATTTATCCGGGTAGCCGGAAAGTAGAGCATTGCAGTAGGCTAACCTAGAAGTGACAAAAGCATGGATTATTGTTTCTGCATCATTTTTGGACAGAAAAGGTCAGATTTTTGCAATGTTACGTAAATGGAAAAAAGCTATCCCTGAAACAGTCTTGATATGTTTGTCAAAAGAGAGATCAGGGTCCAAAGTAAAACCGAGGTCATTCACAGTTTTATTTGAGATGACTGTACAACCATTAAGATGAATTGTCAGATTCAACAGAAGATCGCTTTGTTTCCTGAAACCTAGAACATGCATCTCTGTTTTGTCTGGGTTTAAAAGTAGAACGTTTGCAGCCAACCACTTCTTCATGTCTGAAACACAGGCTTCCAGCGAGGGCAATTTTGGGGCTTCACCATGTTTCATCGAAATGTACAGCTGTGTGTCATCCGCATCGCAGTAAAAGTTAACAGTATGTTTTTGAATGACATCCCAAGAGGTAAAATATATAGTGAAAACAATAGTGGTCCTAAAACGGAACCTTGAGGAACACCGAAACTTACAATTGATTTGTCAGAGGACAAACCATCCACAGAGACAAACTGATATCTTTCCGACAGATAAGATCTAAACCAGGCCAGAACTTGTCCGTGTAGACCAATTTGGGTTTCCAATCTCTCCAAAAGAATGTGGTGACCGATGGTATCAAAAGCAGCACTAAGGTCTAGGACATACTGTACATATTGTTTGTCTTCGGGAAGGCAGTGAGTTGCTGCGCAACAGCTTTTTCCAAAAAAATTGAGAGGAATGGGAGATTCGATATAAGCAGATCGTTTTTTATATTTTCTGGGTCAAGGTTCGGCTTTTTCAAGAGAAGCTTTATTACTGCCACTTTTAGTGAGTTTGGTCCACATCCGGTGGATAGAGAGCCGTTTATTATGTTCAACATAGGAGGGCCAAGCACAGGAAGCAGCTCTTTCAGTAGTTTAGTTGGAATAGGGTCCAGTATGCAGCTTGAAGGTTTAGGGGCCATGATTATTTTCATCATTGTGTCAAGAGATTTAGTGCTAAAACACTTGAGTGTCTCTCTTGATCCTTGGTCCTGGCAGAGTTGTGCAGACTCAGGACAACTGAGGTTTGGAGAAATACGCAGATTTAAAGAGGAGTCCATAATTAGCTTTCTAATGATCATGATCTTTTCCTCAAAGAAGTTTATGAATTCATCACTGCTGAAGTGAAAGCCGTCCTCTCTGGGGAATGCTGCTTTTTAGTTAGCTTTGGTAATGATATTGACCCCCCCCCATGTGTGTGTTGTGTGGATGTTGTGTGTGTGTTGTGTGTGTGTTGTGTGGATGTTGTGTGTGTGTTGTGTGGATGTTGTGTGTGTGTTGTGTGGATGTTGTGTGTGTGTTGTGTGGATGTTGTGTGGATGTTGTGTGGATGTTGTGTGTGTGTTGTGTGTGTGTTGTGTGGATGTTGTGTGTGTGTTGTGTGGATATTGTGTGGATGTTGTGTGTGTGTTGTGTGTCTGTTGTGTGGATGTGTGATTAGTTGTGTATGTTCTGCCATGTTACTAACCAGGACTCATAACCTTCTCTATGACCCTAGCTTGTATTCAGTAGGCAGCAAACGGAAGAAAACTGACCGAAACAAGGAGGTTCTCCCTCATCTGGTTCAATTACAAAGTTTAATTTTGTCGCAAAACATTTTGTTATGGTGTGAACTAATGAACATGATCCTGTTGAATCAAGGGATCATTCTATACAGCTGATACCTGTCGCTTGCTTTCATCTCATTTACTGTTTCTATATTTAAAATGTTCTGGAAAATAGCACCCTATTCACTATGGAGTGCACTAGTTTAGACCAGGCACTATAGAGGTAGTGCATTAGTTTTGACCAGGGCCTATAGGGTAATGTGCTATGTAGGGATATATATATATATATATATATATATATATATATATACTACCGTATACTAAAATATATAAATTGTATTTTAAATAGGAAGTAAAGACTTGTTTGTGTTTTGTCTCGGTTCTGCAGGTCAGGAAGTGGAAAATGTTGAGCCGTCACCACGGTGATGCTAAGCAGAAGGAGGCGGAGTCTGAGGTTCACCTTGGGGGCGGACTATGGGGGGTGAGAACCAACCGCCAGCTGACTAGCCCTGTCCTGCTGGAGTGCTGTGTCTGCAGTGGACCCTTCGTTAGCTACGCTCTGGAAGAGGCCTGGCAGCCACGGCAACGCACACAGGTATTGGGCTAGCCGCTAACAGCTAAACGCTAACTTTACCTTGATAACACACACAGTCAGGATGCTCTCACTGGTGGAGCTGTATAACTTTATGAGGATCTGAGGGCCCATGACAAGTCTGCTGTCATGTCTTCTTCGCGACTGTGTATGTGTGTGGACTATGTTAATTCCTTAGTGATGTGCGTATAGATGGGCTAGCCGATAATAGCAAAAAGCTCACTTTTAAAACAGGTGGGCTAGCCTCTAGCTACCCGCTAACTGTATCTTTATAACACACACGGGTGGGCTAGCCTCTAGCTAACCACTAACTGTGTCTTTATAACACACACAGGTGGGCTAGCCTCTAACTAACCACTAACTGTGTCTTTATAACACACACAGGTGGGCTAGCCTCTAACTAACTGCTAACTGTGTTTTTATAACACACACAGGTGGGCTAGCCTCTAACTAACCGCTAACTGTGTCTTTATAACACACACAGGTGGGCTAGCCTCTAACTAACCGCTAACTGTATCGTTATAACACACACAGGTGGGCTAGTCTCTAACTAACCGCTAACTGTGTCTTTATAACACACACAGGTGGGCTAGCCTCTAACTGACCGCTAACTGTACCGTTATAACACACACAGGTGGGCTAGCCTCTAACTAACCGCTAACTGTGTCTTTATAACATACACAGGTGGGCTAGCCTCTAGCTAACCGCTAACTGTATCTTTATAACACACACAGGTGGGCTAGCCTCTAGCTAACCGCTAGCTGTATCGTTATAACACACACAGGTGGGCTAGCCTCTAACTAACTGTGTCTTTATAACACACACAGGTGGGCTAGCCTCTAACTAACCGCTAACTGTGTTTTTATAACACACACAGGTGGGCTAGCCTCTACCTAACCGCTAACTGTGTCTTTATAACACACACAGGTGGGCTAGCCTCCTACTAACCGCTAACTGTGTCTTTATAACACACACAGGTGGGCTAGCCTCTAGCTAACCGCTAGCTGTATCGTTATAACACACACAGGTGGGCTAGCCTCTAACTAACTGTGTCTTTATAACACACACAGGTGGGCTAGCCTCTACCTAACCGCTAACTGTGTCTTTATAACACACACAGGTGGGCTAGCCTCTAACTAACTGCTAACTGTGTCTTTATAACACACACAGGTGGGCTAGCCTCCAACTAACCGCTAACTGTGTCTTTATAACACACACAGGTGGGCTAGCCTCCAACTAACCGCTAACTGTGTCTTTATAACACACACAGGTGGGCTAGCCTCTACCTAACCGCTAACTGTGTCTTTATAACACACACAGGTGGGCTAGCCTCTACCTAACCGCTAACTGTGTCTTTATAACACACACAGGTGGGCTAGCCTCCAACTAACCGCTAACTGTGTCTTTATAACACACACAGGTGGGCTAGCCTCTAACTAACCGCTAACTGTGTCTTTATAACACACACAGGTGGGATAACCACTAACTGCTGCCACCTATGTTAAATGGAGAGAGTGATTGACCACCTCACTTAGAAGTATGCAAAAATATTTCCCTCTCTTGTCTTTCTCTCTCTTCTTCTTTCACTCCAAACTGTGAGAGATACTTTCCCAATAACAAAAATACAAACATCCTTTATAAATGATTAATGAAGTCGTAATTTTGTCATTGTCATGGATACCGCATCTCCTACAGTTCTCCTCCGCTAGTTCAGT
Organism: Oncorhynchus masou masou; assembly: GCF_036934945.1. Taxonomy (NCBI): domain Eukaryota; kingdom Metazoa; phylum Chordata; class Actinopteri; order Salmoniformes; family Salmonidae; genus Oncorhynchus; species Oncorhynchus masou. The sequence continues at coordinate 45,578,646 of NC_088227.1, read as the reverse complement.
CAACGTACACACTGCAGAGAGACAGAGAGAGATACACACTGCAGAGAGACAAAGAGAGACACACACTGCAGAGAGACATAGAGAGAGACGCACACTGCAGAGAGACAGAGAGAGATACACACTGCAGAGAGACAGAGAGAGATACACACTGCAGAGAGACAGAGAGATACAGAGGGAAGGAGGAGAGAGGACCAGAGGGAAGGTAGGAGAGAGGACCAGAGGGAAGGAGGAGAGAGGCCCAGGGAGAAGGAGGAGAGAGGACCAGAGTGAAGATAGGAGAGAGGACCAGAGGGAAGATAGGAGAGAGGAGAGAGGACCAGAGGGAAGATAGGAGAGAGGACCAGAGGGAATGAGGAGATAGGACCAGAGGGAAGGAGGAGGGAGGACCAGAGGGAAGGTAGGATAGAGGACCAGAGGGAAGGAGGAGGGAGGACCAGAGGGAAGGTAGGATAGAGGACCAGAGGGAAGGAGGAGGGAGGACCAGAGGGAACGAGGAGATAGGACCAGAGGGAAGGAGGAGGGAGGACCAGATGGAAGGTAGGAGGGAGGACTAGATGGAAGGTAGGAGAGAGGACCAGAGGGAAGATAGGAGAGAGGAGAGAGGACCAGAGGGAAGATAGGAGAGAGGACCAGAGGGAATGAGGAGATAGGACCAGAGGGAAGGAGGAGGGAGGACCAGAGGGAAGGTAGGATAGAGGACCAGAGGGAAGGAGGAGAGAGGACCAGAGGGAACGAGGAGATAGGACCAGAGGGAAGGAGGAGGGAGGACCAGATGGAAGGTAGGAGGGAGGACCAGATGGAAGGTAGGAGAGAGGACCAGAGGGAAGGTAGGAGAGAGGACCAGAGGGAAGGAGGAGGGAGGACCAGATGGAAGGGGGAGAGAGGACCAGATGATATTTAAGAGTGTCTGGCCCAGGTGATATTTAAGAGTGTCTGGCCCAGGTGATATTTAAGAGTGTCTGGCCCAGGTGATATTTAAGAGTGTCTGGCCCAGGTGATATTTAAGAGTGTCTGGCCCAGGTGATATTTAAGAGTGTCTGGCCAATGTGATATTTAAGAGTGTCTGGCCCAGGTGATATTTAAGATTGTCTGGCCCAGGTGATATTTAAGAGTGTCTGGCCAATGTGATATTTAAGAGTGTCTGGCCCAGGTGATATTTAAGAGTGTCTGGCCCAGCTGATATTTAAGAGTGTCTGGCCCAGCTGATATTTAAGAGTGTCTGGCCCAGGTGATATTTAAGAGTGTCTGGCCCAGGTGATATTTAAGAGTGTCTGGCCCAGGTGATATTTAAGAGTGTCTGGCCCAGGTGATATTTAAGAGTGTCTGGCCCAGGTGATATTTAAGAGTGTCTGGCCCAGCTGATATTTAAGAGTGTCTGGCCCAGGTCTTATTCAAGAGTGTCTGGCCCAGGTGATATTTAAGAGTGTCTGGCCCAGGTGATATTTAATAGTGTCTGGCCCAGGTGTTATTTAAGAGTGTCTGGCCCAGGTGTTATTTAAGAGTGTCTGGCCCAGTGCTCCAGTTTTCGAGATGGATATGGTGGGTCAACTCTTTTAGTTGGCTCTCCCAATTTTGATTTCAAGACGAACGATCCTCCAATCTGATTTTCCTGATTTCCTGTTTTTCTCCACCTTTCTTCCTGTTTTTAAGTGTGGGCTTTTCTTTTGTCTGCCTCAGCTTTGTAAATGTAGTGGGCGCTCATAGTGGGTGTCTTTTAGGTCCCAATTGTTGTTGCTATGCAACTTTCAGTGGACACACCCATGAGTGTCTTTCAGAACCCCCCCCCCCTCCCGTTCCATTTTGGTTGTTGGTCAGTAACTCTTTGTTAGTCCACCCACTGGGGAGCCATGCCAACCAGGCCCAGCCAATCAGAATATGTTTCCCCCTCCCACTAAAGGGCTTTATTACAGACATAAATACTGCTCTCTTTCATCAGCCGTCCATGTGGCTGGTCTCAGACCCCACAGGTGAAGAAGCCGGATGTGGAGGTCATGGGCTGGGGTGGTTAGAAGTGGTCTGCGGTTGTGAGGCCTGTTGGATGTACTGCCAAATTCTCTAAAATGACGTTACAGCGGCTTAAGGTAGAGAAATTAACATAAAATTCCCTGGCAACAGCTCGGGTGGACATTCCTGCAGTCAGCATGCCTATTGCACGCTCCCTCAAAACTTGAACCATCTGTGGCATTGTGTTGTGTGATACAACTGCACAATTTAGAAAGGCTTTTTATTGTCCGCAGCACAAGGTGCACCTGTGTAGTGATCATGCTGTTTAAATAAGCTTCTTGATATGCCACGCCTGTCAGGTGGATGGATTATCTTGGCAAAGGAGAAATGCTCAATAACAGAGATGTAAACAAATTTGTGCACAACATTTGAGTGAAAACAGTTTTTTGTGGGTATGGAACATTTCTGGGATCTTTTATTTCAGCTCATGAAACACAGGACCAACACTTTGCATGTTGAGTTTATATTTTGGTTATGTATAAATATGTAATAAAATAAAAATGAATTGTAATAATTCATAATTACACTGTTTGAACAACATGTAACAGGTTGCAGTCTGTAACTTGCAGAGGTGTAACAATGAATGCTTGTTAAAGTTTGTTACAAAAGTTTCCAATAGCATCTCAATGCATCGTATTTCAGCCAGCACAAACCACATGAATAAATATTATTCAAAACCAACCACGTCATTGACAAAACTCTGCTATAAAGAGCTCTGGAGTTTGATGCTCAGGACCAACACTCTGCAATAAGGAGCTCTGGAGTTTGATGCTCAGGCCCAACACTCTGCAATAAAGAGCTCTGGAGTTTGATGCTCAGGCCCAACACTCTGCAATAAGGAGCTCTGGAGTTTGATGCTCAGGACCAAAACTCTGCTATAAAGAGCTCTGGAGTTTGATGCTATAAAGAGCTCTGGAGTTTGATGCCCAATTGCTAAAACGGATTCAAAAACGGTTCACATCAACAACAAAGAAATACTTTTAATTTAATTTTAATTGATTAATCATTTAGTATTTGACATTTGGGTCAAAGGATGCTCTCGGTCGTACATCTGTACAAGTTTGACAGGGCTTTAGGTGACAAGCCAAATTTCTTCAGCCTCCTGAGGTTGAAGAGGTGCTGCTGTGCCTTCTTCACCATGCTGTCTGTGTGGGTGGACCAATTCAGTTTGCCTGTGATGTGTACGCCGAGGAACTTGAAGCTTTCCACCTTCTCCACTACTGTCCCGTCGATGTGGATAGGGGGGTGTTCCCTCTGCTGTTTCCTGAAGTCCACAATGATCTCCTTTGTTTTGTTGACATTGAGTGTGAGGTTATTTTCCTGACACCACACTCCGAGCGCCCTCACCTCCTCCCTGTAGGCCGTCTCGTTGTTGTTGGTAATCAAGCCCACTACTTTTGTATCGTCTGCAAACTTGTTGATTGAGTTGGAAGCGGCCATGCAATCAGTTTAGATTTTTTTTTCCAATTAGCTTGACAAGCTAGCTGAAACTGGCAAATATAAGCTGAGCTCGATGGTCTTATCTTCCCTGAAGCTTGTTCTCAGGGAATATTGCCCAAGGATATTACATGAGACGCACCCAGCATGGCAACGTTAGCTAGCTACCTACTTGAATCAAAAACACGGAGCAATATTTGTTCATTTTCAGCTAAACACTAGCTAACGTATTCGTTTTGGCAAGTGCTATTATTGTTGGTGGGATAACACAACAACTAGCTAGTTAGCTAGCTCGGCCTAGCTAACTATATAAATCATGGTGATGCTAGCTAACTGGCAGGTTGTCATGGTGATGATAACGAGGTGTAATGCAGGGGGTCTATGCTAAATTGTCATCCATTCCTCTTCTTTACCACAGATTCCCACAAGGTCTCAGACTCCAGGACGGGAATGTTTACAAGAAAGAAACAGATGAAGACAGTCGGAGACAGAGTTGTCGATTTCCATTGTTTTTTTGTAATGTTAAAAAGGGAAGAAAACTACTGTAGGCTACTCACCATACTGTAGGCTACTCACCATACTGTAAGGTTCTCTTCAAACCTTTAGGCTACTGTAGGCTACTCATCATACTGTAAGGTTCTCTTCAAACCTGTAGCCTCACCATACTGTAGGCTACTCACCATACTGTAGGCTACTCACCATACTGTAGGCTACTGTAGGCTACTCACCATACTGTAGGCTACTCACCATACTGTAGGATACTGTAGGATACTCACCATACTGTAGGCTACTCATCATACTGTAGGCTACTCATCATACTGTAGGCTACTCACCATACTGTAGGGTCCTGTAGGCTACTCACCATACTGTAGGATACTGTAGGATACTCACCATACTGTAGGCTACTCATCATACTGTAGGCTACTCATTATACTGTAGGCTACTCACCATACTGTAGGCTACTCACCATACTGTAGGCTACTGTACGCTACTCACCATACTGTAGGCTACTCATTACACTGTAGGCTACTCACCATACTGTAGGCTACTGTAGGCTACTCACAATACTGTAGGCTACTCACCATACTGTAGGCTACTCACCATACTGTAGACTACTCACCATACTGTAAGCTACTCACCATACTGTAGGCTACTCACCATACTGTAGGCTACTGTAGGCTACTCACCATACTGTAGGCTACTCACCATACTGTAGGCTACTCACCATACTGTAGGCTATTCACCATACTGTAGGCTACTGTAGGCTACTCACCATACTGTACGCTACGGTAGGCTACTCACCATATTGTTGGCTACTGTAGGCTACTGTAGGCTACTCACCATACGGTAGACTACTCACCATACTGTAGGCAACTCACCATACTGTAAGCAACTCATCATACTGTAGGCTACTCACCATACTGTAGGCTACTCACCATACTGTAGGCAACTCACCATACTGTAGGCTACTCACCATACTGTAGGCTACTCACCATACTGTAGGCTACTGTAGGTTACTCACCATACTGTAGGCTACTCACCATACAGTAGACTACTCATCATACTGTAGGCTACTCACCATACTGTAGGCTACTGTAGGCTACTCACCATACTGTAGTCTACTCACCATACTGTAGGCTACTCATCATACTGTAGGCTACTCACCATACTGTAGGATACTGTAGCATACTTACCATAATGTAGGCTACTCACAATACTGTAGCCTACTGTAGCCTACTCACCATACTGTAGGCTACTGTAGGCTACTCACCATACTGTAGGCTACTGTAGCCTACTCACCATACTGTAGGCTATTGTAGACTACTCACCATACTGTAGGCTACTGTAGGCTACTCACCATACTGTAGGCTACTCACCATACTGTAGGCTACTCTAGGCTACTCACCATACTGTAGGCTACTCACCATACTGTAGGCTACTCATTATACTGTAGGCTAATCATCATATTGTAAGGTTCTCTTCAAACCTGTAGGCTACTGTAGGCTACTCGCCATACTGTAGGCTACTCACCATACTGTAGACTACTCACCATACTGTAAGCTACTCACCATACTGTAGGCTACTCACCATACTGTAGGCTACTGTAGGCTACTCACCATACTGTAGGCTACTCACCATACTGTAGGCTACTCACCATACTGTAGGCTATTCACCATACTGTAGGCTACTGTAGGCTACTCACCATACTGTAGGCTACGGTAGGCTACTCACCATATTGTTGGCTACTGTAGGCTACTGTAGGCTACTCACCATACGGTAGACTACTCACCATACTGTAGGCAACTCACCATACTGTAAGCAACTCATCATACTGTAGGCTACTCACCATACTGTAGGCTACTCACCATACTGTAGGCTACTCACCATACTGTAGGCTACTCATCATACTGTAGGCTACTCATCATACTGTAGGCTACTCACCATACTGTAGGGTCCTGTAGGCTACTCACCATACTGTAGGATACTGTAGGATACTCACCATACTGTAGGCTACTCATCATACTGTAGGCTACTCATTATACTGTAGGCTACTCATTATACTGTAGGCTACTCACCATACTGTAGGCTACTCACCATACTGTAGGCTACTGTACGCTACTCACCATACTGTAGGCTACTCATTACACTGTAGGCTACTCACCATACTGTAGGCTACTGTAGGCTACTCACAATACTGTAGGCTACTCACCATACTGTAGGCTACTCACCATACTGTAGACTACTCACCATACTGTAAGCTACTCACCATACTGTAGGCTACTCACCATACTGTAGGCTACTGTAGGCTACTCACCATACTGTAGGCTACTCACCATACTGTAGGCTACTCACCATACTGTAGGCTATTCACCATACTGTAGGCTACTGTAGGCTACTCACCATACTGTACGCTACGGTAGGCTACTCACCATATTGTTGGCTACTGTAGGCTACTGTAGGCTACTCACCATACGGTAGACTACTCACCATACTGTAGGCAACTCACCATACTGTAAGCAACTCATCATACTGTAGGCTACTCACCATACTGTAGGCTACTCACCATACTGTAGGCAACTCACCATACTGTAGGCTACTCACCATACTGTAGGCTACTCACCATACTGTAGGCTACTGTAGGTTACTCACCATACTGTAGGCTACTCACCATACAGTAGACTACTCATCATACTGTAGGCTACTCACCATACTGTAGGCTACTGTAGGCTACTCACCATACTGTAGTCTACTCACCATACTGTAGGCTACTCATCATACTGTAGGCTACTCACCATACTGTAGGATACTGTAGCATACTTACCATAATGTAGGCTACTCACAATACTGTAGCCTACTGTAGCCTACTCACCATACTGTAGGCTACTGTAGGCTACTCACCATACTGTAGGCTACTGTAGCCTACTCACCATACTGTAGGCTATTGTAGACTACTCACCATACTGTAGGCTACTGTAGGCTACTCACCATACTGTAGGCTACTCACCATACTGTAGGCTACTCTAGGCTACTCACCATACTGTAGGCTACTCACCATACTGTAGGCTACTCATTATACTGTAGGCTAATCATCATACTGTAAGGTTCTCTTCAAACCTGTAGGCTACTGTAGGCTACTCGCCATACTGTAGGCTACTCACCATACTGTAGACTACTCACCATACTGTAAGCTACTCACCATACTGTAGGCTACTCACCATACTGTAGGCTACTGTAGGCTACTCACCATACTGTAGGCTACTCACCATACTGTAGGCTACTCACCATACTGTAGGCTATTCACCATACTGTAGGCTACTGTAGGCTACTCACCATACTGTAGGCTACGGTAGGCTACTCACCATATTGTTGGCTACTGTAGGCTACTGTAGGCTACTCACCATACGGTAGACTACTCACCATACTGTAGGCAACTCACCATACTGTAAGCAACTCATCATACTGTAGGCTACTCACCATACTGTAGGCTACTCACCATACTGTAGGCTACTCACCATACTGTAGGCTACTGTAGGTTACTCACCATACTGTAGGCTACTCACCATACAGTAGACTACTCATCATACTGTAGGCTACTCACCATACTGTAGGCTACTGTAGGCTACTCACCATACTGTAGTCTACTCACCATACTGTAGGCTACTCATCATACTGTAGGCTACTCACCATACTGTAGGATACTGTAGCATACTTACCATAATGTAGGCTACTCACAATACTGTAGCCTACTGTAGCCTACTCACCATACTGTAGGCTACTGTAGGCTACTCACCATACTGTAGGCTACTCACCATACTGTAGGCTACTCTAGGCTACTCACCATACTGTAGGCTACTCACCATACTGTAGGCTACTCATTATACTGTAGGCTAATCATCATACTGTAAGGTTCTCTTCAAACCTGTAGGCTACTGTAGGCTACTCGCCATACTGTAGGCTACTCATCATACTGTAGGCTACTCACCATACTGTAGGCTACTCACCATACTGTAGGCTACTCACCATACTGTAGGCTACTGTAGGCAACTCACCATACTGTAGGCAACTCACCATACTGTAGGCTACTCACCATACTGTAGGCTACTCACCATACTGTAGGCTACTGTAGGTTACTCACCATACTGTAGGCTACTCACCATATAGTTGGCTACTCATCATACTGTAGGCTACTCACCATACTGTAGGCTACTGTAGGCTACTCACCATACTGTAGTCTACTCACCATACTGTAGGCTACTCATCATACTGTAGGTTACTCATCATACTGTAGGCTACTCACCATACTGTAGGCTACTGTAGGCTACTCACCATAATGTAGGCTACTGTAGGCTACTCACCATACTGTAGGCTACTGTAGGCTACTCACCATACTGTAGGCTACTGTAGACTACTCACCATACTGTAGGCTACTGTAGGCTACTCACCATACTGTAGGCTACTCACCATACTGTAGGCTACTCTAGGCTACTCACCATACTGTAGGATACTCACCATACCGTAGGCTACTGTAGGCTACTCACCATACTGTAGGCTACTGTAGGCTACTCACCATACTGTAGGCTACTTTAGGCTACTCACCATACTGTAGGCTACTCACCATACTGTAGGCTACTCATTATACTGTAGGCTAATCATCATACTGTAAGGTTCTCTTCAAACCTGTAGGCTACTGTAGGCTACTCGCCATACTGTAGGCTACTCATCATACTGTAGGCTACTCACCATACTGTAGGCTACTCACCATACTGTAGGCTACTGTAGGTTACTCACCATACTGTAGGCTACTCACCATACAGTAGGCTACTCATTATACTGTAGGCTACTCACCATACTGTAGGCTACTGTAGGCTACTCACCATACTGTAGGCTACTCATCATACTGTAGGCTACTCATCATACTGTAGGCTACTCACCATACTGTAGGCTACTGTAGGCTACTCACCATAATGTAGGCTACTCACAATACTGTAGCCTATTGTAGGCTACTCACCATACTGTAGGCTACTGTAGGCTACTCACCATACTGTAGGCTACTGTAGGCTACTCACCATACTGTAGGCTACTGTAGACTACTCACCATACTGTAGGCTACTGTAGGCTGCTCACCATACTGTAGGCTACTCACCATACTGTAGGCTACTGTAGACTACTCACCATACTGTAGGCTACTGTAGGCTGCTCACCATACTGTAGGCTACTCACCATACTGTAGGCTACTCTAGGCTACTTACCATACTGTAGGCTACTCACCATACCGTAGGCTACTTTAGGCTACTCACCATACTGTAGGCTACTCACCATACTGTAAGGTTCTCTTCAAACCTGTAGGCTACTGTAGGCTACTCACCATACTGTAGGCTACTCACCATACTGTAGGCTACTCATCATACTGTAGGCTACTCACCATACTGTAGGCTACTCACCATACTGTAGGCTACTCACCATACTGTAGGCTACTCACCATACTGTAGGCTACTCATCATACTGTAGGCTACTCACCATACTGTAGGCTACTCACCATACTGTAGGCTACTCATCATACTGTAAGGTTCTCTTCAAACCTGTAGGCTACTGTAAGCTACTGTAGGCTACTCACCATACTGTAGGCTACTCATCATACTGTATGCTACTCACCATACTGTAGGCTACTCATCATTCTGTAGGCTACTCACCATAATGTAGGCTACTCATCATACTGTAGGCTACTCATCATACTGTAGGCTACTCATCATACTGTAGGCTACTCATCATACTGTAGACTACTCACCATACTGTAGGCTACTCACCATACTGTAGGCTACTCATCATACTGTATGCTACTCATCATACTGTAGGCTAATGTAGGCTACTCACCATAATGTAGACTACTCACCATACTGTAGGCTACTCATCATACTGTAGGCTACTCACCATACTGTAGGCTACTGTAGGCTACTCACCATACTGTAGTCTACTCACCATACTGTAGGCTACTCATCATACTGTAAGGTTCTCTTCAAACCTGTAGGCTACTGTAAGCTACTGTAGGCTACTCACCATACTGTAGGCTACTCATCATACTGTATGCTACTCACCATACTGTAGGCTACTCATCATTCTGTAGGCTACTCACCATAATGTAGGCTACTCATCATACTGTAGGCTACTCATCATACTGTATGCTACTCATCATACTGTAGGCTACTCATCATACTGTAGACTACTCACCATACTGTAGGCTACTCACCATACTGTAGGCTACTCATCATACTGTATGCTACTCATCATACTGTAGGCTACTCATCATACTGTAAGGTTCTCTTCAAACCTGTAGGCTACTGTAGGCTACTCATAATACTGTAGACTACTGTAGGCTACTCACCATACTGTAGGCTACTCATCATACTATAGGCTACTCATCATACTGTAGGCTACAGATTTGATTCACCACTAGAATAATTATTTATTGAGTAGGCCTATATCGTTGTTTATTCCAATTAATAAAATTATTAATCTAACAATAAAAATCTTTATTATTTTGTAAGAAATGTAACTTCTTTTTACATGTTGCAATAAAGTTGACTAAAGGAGATGCTCATATTTTGTTTGTAGCTATTTTCACTTGGTAATGAGTAGTAAGTAATTATATCGTACAACAAAAATATCTCAATTGTTTAGGTATCCATATCAGCAATTCTGTTGGACCAAACCACTGGTTGAAATTGCTTGTTATCTTTCATCTTTGTTGTTGTGTGGAACAGCAAGGAGCTTTGTGTAGGGGGGAGGAGCTTAGTGCGGGGGGGGGGGCTTAATGTGTGTGTTGTAAATGGGAAGGTGCACAGTCACACCAGAAGGAGTGAAGGAGATACCTTGACAACAAGCGGACATAAATGCTATTAAAAATTGAGAAAAAAAAAGATTCTTGCAAAACAGGCATTTCGAATATCATATCATGCTAAAATGTAAATTCTAATTAATTAGATATATCTTCTAGTATCTAAATACCCATAAAACTATCCTTATTGATATAAAGTGCCTTAGCTTTCATGACTAATACAAATAAGAAAGGGCTAATTGGACATCCTTGTTTAATTCCATGTCTAATATCGAATCTCTGTGTGGTTCCATGGGATATCTTCACAGAGCTGCTACAATTTGAAAAAAAAAGAAGAAAAAAAACAATAATTATAACGTTAATTTGTATCAAAAGTCTACAAATAAAATAAAGCTATCTTCAATAGTGTGCTCTTTGTAGACTATCAAGTCCAATACTAGTCAGATATGATTACCAAATGTGTCTGCCCTTCATAAAACCAGACTGGGTATCGTTAATGACTGGGTCAAGACCTTTTTCTAAAAAAGTATTTCTGCAAAGTTGGATGCTAGTAGCTATCCATCATTGTTCGTTAATGTGATTGGTCTTGAATTTTCTATCATCATGGGATCTTTGTTTTGGGGATTTACAGAAATAAGGCTTCGTGTCATAGAGACATCCACAGGGCCCCTAAATCAAATGCCTCCTTAAAGACATTAAATATAAATTAAACAATATCCTCCTGAAGAACTTCATATCACCTAATAAGGTCATCATTTCCTGGAGATTAAATGTTGTTCTCTCTTAATTTACTGATGCAATTTTATTCAATTACAATGATATAAATTCATTTAATCTCATGACTTTTTGAAGTCTTCAACTATGAACTTTGCATAGTCTTTGACAGAGTCTAGACAGGCAAATATGTATATATTAGTAGGACAGACTTGTGGAACGGTTACCATAGAGACCTATTTTGAAATACAGCATCTTTAGGGTTTTCATTTTCTTTGCCATCTACTGTCTATTTATCTTGTGAAAAGAGGTACATTCAAATAGATTTTTTTCTCTAAATTGTAAAAGTACTTTGTGTTTTTTTCTCACTTCCTCTAATCATTTACGCCTTCATCTTCCCCTTTTGCTCTCTTCCAACATTCAGTCCAGTTGTAGTTGTAAAGAAAATAATTCATAAAGGTCCTCCATGGAGATTAGATACAATATTTCCTTACATTTGTCTTACCCTCAATCTTTTAAGTTCAGCAATTTCTTTACCTCACTTCATGGCTGTTTGTCGTATTTCAAACCTCATTATTTCCCGATATTTCCCATAAGACATAGTAAACAGATCAGCTTTTCTAAAAAATGTTCTTATATAATATCTTTGGCATCCATCTTGAATTTATCATCTCCCAACAGCCTACTACTGAGTTTGCAATAACTCTGATAATTGTTCAGCTTCATGAACAGTAACAGTTGATTCAATGGATACTTTGACTATTTTCTAATGAATTAGAAAATCAACCAGAAATACATTTCTTGACTGTCTGGACTTGTCCTTGTCCCTGTCTGGACTTGTCCTTGTCCCTGTCTGGACTTGTCCTTGTCCCTGTCTGGACTTGTCCTTGTCCCTGTCTGGACTTGTCCTTGTTCCTGTCTGGACATGTCCTTGTCCCTGTCTGGACATGTCCTTGTCCCTGTCTGGACATGTCCTTGTCCTTGTACCTGTCTGGACATGTCCTTGTCCTTGTCCCTGTCTGGACTTGTCCCTGTCTGGACATGTCCTTGACCTTGTCTGGACATGTCCTTGTCCCTGTCTGGACATATCCTTGACCTTGTCTGGACATGTCCTTGACCTTGTCTGGACATGTCCTTGTCCCTGTCTGGACATGTCCTTGTCCCTGTCTGTACATGTCCTTGTCCCTGTCTGGACATGTCCTTGTCCCTGTATTGACATGTCCTTGTCCCTGTCTGGACTTGTCCTTGTCTGGACATGTCCTTGTCCCTGTCTGGACATTTCCTTGTCCCTGTCTGGACTTGTCCTTGTCTGTACATGTCCTTGTCCCTGTCTGGACATGTCCTTGTCCCTGTCTGGACATGTCCTTGTCCCTGTCTGGACTTGTCCTTGTCTGGACATGTCCTTGTCCCTGTCTGGACATGTCCTTGTTAGGATGAGATCTATGTCAATCATCAAATTAGACACAGAACTAAAATCCCCACCTAGGATCCTTTTTATATCATAAAATACACCTTTAACTCTATTACGCCCCTCTTCAAATTCTTGAAATAATATACCCCCCCCCGGTCATAAAATTACCAAAGTAGTACCCAAGGGGGAGATATTGCGTAGTCTTTACAATACAGAGTTAAACGCCTGTAGGCGGTGTTAGCATGCCAGTTCTCAGGTTAGTCTTATCTCATTCATGTGTTTAGTCTTTACAACAAAAGGTAGCTTTTCGCCCAGTAATTAGGCAGTGTTTTCCAGTTCCAACTCTTAGGCTCTGGCTCTTTGTCAAATCTTCTAAATTTGTCCGCACTTCTTTCCCATCCATTATCACTCTTGCACCTTCCTTTTGATCTGCAGCAACTATCGACAGCACAGCTCCAGTTGTTTGTTTGCCTCCAGAGAAGATCCCGTGTAGATCTGTTCTTCGCTCGCAGCCAGAGAAGATCCCGTGTAGATCTGTTGTTTGCTCGCCTCCAGAGAAGATCCCACGTAGATCTGTTGTTCGCTCGCCTCCAGAGAAGATCCCACGTAGATCTGTTGTTCGCTCGCATCCAGAGAAGATCCCGTGTAGATCAGTTGATGAACCGGATGATGGTTGTCCTCGGTCTCTTGATCCTTGAGTCTTCCCAAACGATGAACGACGTCCATATCTTCCTGAAGTTCGGCTTTGGATTGGTTAATGACAGATGTCAACAACTCTGGAATGTCAGCTCCACAGATCACAACAACTCTGGAATGTCAACAACTCTGGAATGTCAACAACTCTGGAATGTCAACAACTCTGGAATGTCAGATCCACAGATGTCAACAACTGTGGAATGTCAGCTCCACAGATGTCAACAACTCTGGAATGTCAACAACTCTGGAATGTCAACAACTCTGGAATGTCAACAACTCTGGAATGTCAGATCCACAGATGTCAACAACTCTGGAATGACAGATGTCAACAACTCTGGAATGTCAGCTCCACAGATGTCAACAACTCTGGAATGTCAGCTCCACAGATGACAACAACTCTGGAATGTCAACAACTCTGGAATGTCAACAACTCTGGAATGTCAACAACTCTGGAATGTCAGATCCACAGATGTCAACAACTCTGGAATGTCAGCTCCACAGATGTCAACAACTCTGGAATGTCAACAACTCTGGAATGTCAAAAACTCTGGAATGACAGCTCCACAGATGTCAACAACTCTGGAATGTCAACAACTCTGGAATGACAGCTCCACAGATGTCAACAACTCTGGAATGTCAGCTCCACAGATGACAACAACTCTGGAATGTCAACAACTCTGGAATGTCAACAACTCTTGAATGTCAACAACTCTGGAATGTCAGATCCACAGATGTCAACAACTCTGGAATGTCAGCTCCACAGATGTCAACACATCTGGAATGTCAACAACTCTGGAATGTCAACAACTCTGGAATGTCAGCTCCACAGATGTCAACAACTCTGGAATGTCAACAACTCTGGAATGTCAACTCATTTACATTACATTTAAGTCATTTAGCAGACGCTCTTATCCAGAGCGACTTACAAGTTAATTTTTACCTTTATTTAACCAGGCAAGTCAGTTAAGAACACATTCTTATTTTCAATGACGGCCTGGGAACAGTGGGTTAACTGCCTGTTCAGGGGCAGAACGACAGATTTGTACCTTTGTACCTTTGTACCTTGTCGGCTCGGGGGTTTGAACTCACAACCTTCCGGTTACTAGTCCAACGCTCTAACCACTAGGCTACCCTGCCGCAGATGTCAACAACTCTGGAATGTCAACAACTCTGGAATGTCAACAACTCTGGAATGTCAACTCCACAGACGTCAACAACTCTGTGTTTGATGTCCTCACCCGCCTGCTCCGGTATCCCATAAAGCCTCAGGTTCCATCTGCGCTTGTATTTCTCTACCTCGTTCATCATTTGGCTCCAGTTCAGCCACTTTCCTTTCATTTTCCTGACAGGTAACTTCTGTATTCTTCATGTCACTTTTCGTGTTTGTTTTTTTCTTACTTCTTCAGAGACAAAGCCAACAGATTGCTTCATTGGGCTCAATTTTCACCTTAATTCTTCCTATCCCATGTCCTCCATGCCATCTGAACTCTAATCTATTTTTCAAAGTCAAAAGAAGAATCACAACATTGTTATGCATATTCAAGAAGTGACATGCCCTCTTGCCTTCTCATCCTTTTCTCGTGGGACTCGACTGGAGTGTCGGAGTCGGGAGGTAACGGCATGAGCCGAGAATTGGATGTGCGCAGGTTGTCAGCATTATCCGTACATTGTCCGGTCCAGCACCACCAACAGCAGTATTATATTATTTATTATTAGTATTATTATATTCCACAGGTACGTTCTGAAGAGGAGCACCAAAGACACCCTCTCAGCTGATGATTTTTCAATTCATTTTCTTTTTAATCCGGCCATGGGAGTTTCCATGTAGACAAGCTAGCTCTTTCGCTAGCTAGCTTAGCTAAACTTTTAGCTAGCCAACATTTTTTATTTATTTATTTCACCTTTATTTAACCAGGTAGGCAAGTTGAGAACAAGTTCTCATTTACAATTGCGACCTGGCAACCTTGGCTAGCTAGCTAAAGCTTGGCTAGTTGATGTTGTTGCTAACTCAAGTTGACTTTTCAGTTTATAGAGGTGAATAATGAGCGCAAAGTAATCAATTACTTCGGTAAACAAACCACCATGTTCATACCACGTTTTAAGGCCCTCGAACTCTCCAAATGCTTATATTTTTTTGGGAGCAAATCTAAAATTTCCTTCAGCTACCAAAAATCTCATCTGCACTGGCCGCCATCTTGCATTCCCCCACTTCTGGTAGTCAGCATGAGGTCAGTGGATTTCAAAAGTCCTATAAAACAATAACAAAAAAATCTTTGTGCTCAGATTCCTCCTGGAGCTGAACACACAAGCTCACTCACTCACTCACTCACTCACTCACTCACTCACTCACTCACTCACTCACTCACTCACTCACACACACACACACACACACACACACACACACACACACACACACACACACACACACACACACACACACACACACACACACACACACACAGAGAAACACAGACAAACACACACACACACACTTAACGTTTCTCTTGTTTTCTAGGCGATGGATCTGTACTACCATAGTGAACCAGACCCAGAGTACTACTGCTGTCGCAACGACTCTAGTAAGTCTGACTTACACCTGCCCCTCTCTCCCCCTGTCACCTCCTACCCCCCCCCCCCCTCTCACCTCCTACCCCCCCCTCTCACCTCCTACCTTCCCCTCTCTCCCCCTGTCACCTCCTACCCCCCCTCTCACCTCCTACCTTCCCCTCTCTCCCCCTGTCACCTCCTACCCCCCCCCCTGTCACCTCCTACCCCCCCCTCTCCCCCAAAAGGCACCCTATTCCCTATATAGTGCCCTACTTTGACACACGAAACCAGATCTGTCCTCCTGTAGTCGCTCCTCAAACCATTCAGTCATAGAGACTGTTACGTAACGACATGTTTCCCCAGAGAGCCCTTAGTAAAAACACATTAGTCATCATGTCCAGTTAAAGCAGGGAGTCGACGAAACTCTCACCGTCTCCTCTCCCCTCCTCTACCCCTCCTCTACCCCTCTCCCCTCCTCTCCTCTCCTCTCCTCTCCCCTCCTCTCACAGTTTCCTCTCCCCTCCTCTCTCCCTCTCCTTTCCTCTCCCCTCCTCTCACCCTCTCCCCTCCACTCCCCTCCTCTCCTCTCACCTCCTCTCACCCTCTCCCCTCCACTCCCCTCCTCTCCTCTCCCTTCCTCTCACCCTCTGCTCTCCCCTCCTCTCACCCTCTCCTCTCCTCTCACCCTCTCCTTTCCCCTCCTCTCACCCTCTCCTTTCCCCTCCTCTCACCCTCTCCTTTCCTCTCCTCTCCCTTCCTCTCACCCTCTGCTCTCCCCTCCTCTCACCCTCTCCTTTCCCCTCCTCTCACCCTCTGCTCTCCCCTCCTCTCACCCTCTCCTCTCCCCTCCTCTCACCATTTCCTCTCCCCTCCTCTCACCCTCTCCTCTCCCCTCCTCTCACCCTCTCCTCTCCCCTCCTCTCACCCTCTGCTCTCCCCTACTCTCACCCTCTGCTCTCCCCTCACCCTCTCCTTTCCTCTCCCCTCCTCTCACCGTTTCCTCTCCCCTACTCTCACCCTCTCCCCTACTCTCACCCTCTCCTCTCCCCTCCTCTCACCATTTCCTCTCCCCTCCTCTCACCCTCTCCCCTACTCTCCTATCCCCTCCTCTCACCCTCTCCTTTCCTCTCCTCTCCCCTCCTCTCACCCTCTCCCCTCCTCTCACCCTCTCCTCTCCCCTCCTCTCACCCTCTCCTCTCCTCTCCCCTCCTCTCACCCTCTCCTATCCTGTCTTCTCCATGTCTATGTATACAGGGCAGCAGCCTCTAAGATGCAGGGTTGAGTAACCAGGTGGTAGCCGGCTAGTGATGACTATTTAACAGTCTGGTGGCCTTGAGATAGAAGCTGTTTTTCAGTCTCTCGGTCCCAGCTTTGATGCACCTGTACTGACCTCACCTTGTGGATGATAGCGGTGTGAACAGGCAGTGGCTCGGGTGGTTGTTGTCCTTGATGATCTTTATGGCCTTCCTGTGACATCGGGTGGTGTAGGTGTCCTGGAGGGCAGGTAGTTTGCCCCCGGTGATGCGTTGGCCAGACCGCACCACCCTCCGGAGAGCCCTGTGGTTGAGGGCGGTGCAGTTGCCGTACCAGGTCGGTGATACAGCCCGACAGGATGCTGTCAATGGTGCATCTGTAAAAGTTTGAAAGGGTTTTATAGGGGCCAAACCAAATTTCTTCAGCCTCCTGAGGTTGAAGAGGCACTGTTGCTCATTCTTCACCATGCTGTTTGTGTGGGTGGTCCATTTCAGATGGTCAGCGATGTGTACACCGAGGAACTTAAAGCTTCCCACCTTCTCCACTGCAATCCCGTCAATGTGGATAGGGGGGTGCTTCCTCTGCCGTTTCCTGAAGTCAACAATCAGCTCCTTCGTTTGGCTGACATTGAGGGAGAGGTTATTTTCCTGGCACCACACTCCCAGGGCCCTCACCGCCTCCCTGTAGGCCGTCTCGTCATTGTTGGTAATCAGGCCCACTACTGTTGTGTCGTCTGCAAACTTGAAGATTGACTTGGAGGCGTGTGAGGCCATGGGTGAACAGGGAACAGGGAGTACAGGAGGGGGCTGAGCACGCACCCTTATTGGGCCCCTGTGTTGAGGATCAGTGAAGTGGAGTTGTTGTTTCTGACTGGTACTAACCTTCATACTGCCTGACTGGTACTGACTGGCTGGTACTGACTGGCTGGTACTGACTGACTGGTACTGACTGGCTGGTACTGATTGGTACTGACTGGTACTGACTGGTACTGACTGGTACTGCCTGACTGGTACTAACCTTCATACTGCCTGACTGGTACTGACTGGTACTGACTGGTACTGCCTGACTGGTACTGACTGGTACTGCCTGACTGGTACTAACCTTCATACTGCCTGACTGGTACTGACTGGTACTGACTGGTACTGCCTGACTGGTACTGACTGGTACTGGCTGACTGGTACTGACTGGTACTGACTGGTACTGCCTGACTGGTACTGGCTGGTACTAACCTTCATACTGCCTGACTGGTACTGCCTGACTGGTACTGACTGGTACTGACTGGTACTGACTGGTACTGACTGGTACTGCCTGACTGGTACTGACTGGTACTGACTGGTACTGCCTGACTGGTACTGGCTGGTACTAACCTTCATACTGCCTGACTGGTACTGCCTGACTGGTACTGACTGGTACTGACTGACTGGTACTGACTGACTGGTACTAACTGACTGGTACTGACTGACTGGTACTGACTGACTGGTACTGACTGACTGGTACTGACTGACTGGTACTGACTGACTGGTACTGACTGGTACTGACTGGTACTGACTGACTGGTACTGACTGGTACTGACTGACTGGTACTGACTGGTACTGACTGGTACTGACTGGTAATGACTGGTACTGACTGGTACTGACTGGTACTGACTGACTGGTAATGACTGGTACTGACTGGTACTGACTGACTGGTACTGACTGGTACTGACTGACTGGTACTGACTGGTACTGACTGACTGGTACTGACTGGTACTGACTGGTACTGACTGGTACTGACTGACTGGTACTGACTGACTGGTACTGACTGACTGGTACTGACTGGTACTGACTGACTGGTACTGACTGGTACTGACTGGTACTGACTGGTACTGACTGACTGGTACTGACTGACTGGTACTGACTGACTGGTACTGACTGGTACTGACTGACTGGTACTGACTGGTACTGACTGGTACTGACTGACTGGTACTGCCTGGTACTGAATGACTGGTACTGACTGGTACTGACTGACTGGTACTGACTGGTACTGCCTGGTACTGACTGACTGGTACTGACTGGTACTGCCTGGTACTGACTGACTGGTACTGACTGGTACTGGCTGACTGGTACTGACTGACTGGTACTGACTGACTGGTACTGACTGGTACTGACTGGTACTGACTGGTACTGCCTGCCTGGTACTGACTGACTGGTACTGACTGGTACTGACTGGTACTGACTGACTGGTACTGACTGACTGGTACTGACTGGTACTGACTGACTGGTACTGACTGGTACTGACTGGTACTGACTGACTGGTACTGACTGGTACTGCCTGGTACTGACTGACTGGTACTGACTGACTGGTACTGACTGGTACTGACTGGTACTGGCTGACTGGTACTGACTGACTGGTACTGACTGGTACTGCCTGCCTGGTACTGACTGACTGGTACTGACTGACTGGTACTGACTGGTACTGACTGACTGGTACTTACTGACTGGTACTGACTGGTACTGACTGGTACTGGCTGCCTGGTACTGACTGACTGGTACTGACTGGTACTGCCGGGTACTGACTGACTGGTACTGACTGACTGGTACTGACTGGTACTGACTGACTGGTACTGACTGGTACTGACTGACTGGTACTGACTGACTGGTACTGACTGACTGGTACTGACTGGTACTGACTGGTACTGACTGACTGGTACTGACTGGTACTGCCTGACTGGTACTGACTGGTACTGACTGGTACTGACTGACTGGTACTGACTGGTACTGACTGACTGGTACTGACTGGTACTGACTGACTGGTACTGACTGACTGGTACTGACTGGTACTGACTGACTGGTACTGACTGACTGGTACTGACTGGTACTGACTATTACTGACTGGTACTGACTGACTGGTACTGACTGGTACTGCCTGACTGGTACTGCCTGACTGGTACTGACTGACTGGTACTGACTGACTGGTACTGACTGGTACTGACTGACTGGTACTGACTGACTGGTACTGACTGGTACTGACTGGTACTGACTGACTGGTACTGACTGACTGGTAATGACTGACTGGTACTGACTGGTACTGACTGACTGGTACTGACTGACTGGTACTGACTGGTACTGACTGACTGGTACTGACTGGTACTGACTGACTGGTACTGACTGACTGGTACTGACTGGTACTGACTGGTACTGACTGACTGGTACTGACTGACTGGTACTGACTGACTGGTACTGCCTGGTACTGACTGACTGGTACTGACTGGTACTGACTGGTACTGACTGACTGGTACTGGCTGACTGGTACTGTCTGACTGGTACTGACTGCCTGGTACTGACTGGTACTGACTGGTACTGACTGGTACTAACCTTCATACTGCCTGACTGGTACTGACTGGCTGGTACTGACTGGTACTGCCTGACTGGTAATGACTGACTGGTCCTGTCTGGTACTGTCTGGTACTGACTGGTACTGACTGGTACTGACTGGTACTAACCTTCATACTGCCTGACTGGTACTGCCTGACTGGTACTGACTGACTGGTACTGACTGACTGGTACTGACTGGTACTGACTGGTAATGACTGGTACTGACTGACTGGTACTGACTGACTGGTACTGACTGACTGGTACTGACTGGTACTGACTGACTGGTACTGACTGACTGGTACTGACTGACTGGTACTGACTGACTGGTCCTGTCTGGTACTGTCTGGTACTGACTGGTACTGACTGGTACTGACTGGTACTGACTGGTACTGACTGACTGGTACTGACTGTCTGGTACTGACTGGCTGGTACTGACTGGTACTAACCTTCATACTGCCTGACTGGTACTGACTGGCTGGTACTGCCTGACTGGTACTGACTGCCTGGTACTGGCTGACTGGTACTGACTGACTGGTACTGACTGGTACTGACTGACTGGTACTGACTGACTGGTACTGACTGGTACTGACTGACTGGTACTGACTGACTGGTACTGACTGGTACTGACTGACTGGTACCTACTGGTTCTGACTGACTGGTACTGACTGACTGGTACTGACTGACTGGTACTGACTGGCTGGTACTGACTGGTACTGACTGGTACTAACTGGCTGGTACTGACTGACTGGTACTGACTGACTGGTACTAACTGACTGGTACTGACTGACTGGTACTGACTGACTGGTACTGACTGACTGGTACTGACTGGTACTGACTGACTGGTACTGACTGACTGGTACTGACTGGTACTGGCTGACTGGTACTGACTGACTGGTACTGACTGGTACTGGCTGACTGGTACTGACTGGTACTGGCTGACTGGTACTGACTGACTGGTACTGACTGGTACTGGCTGACTGGTACTGACTGACTGGTACTGACTGGTACTGGCTGACTGGTACTGACTGACTGGTACTGACTGGTACTGCCTGACTGGTACTGACTGGTACTGGCTGACTGGTACTGACTGACTGGTACTGACAGGTACTGACTGACTGGTACTGCCTGGTACTGGCTGACTGGTACTGACTGGTACTGATTGACTGGTACTAGCTAGTACAGGCCAGTCAGTGAGACCATCTACTGGGATATGACTCCCTACGTCAGGCCAGCCAGGGAGACCCTCTACTGGGATATGACTCCTTACGTCAGGCCAGCCAGGGAGACCCTCTACTGGGATATGACTCCTTACGTCAGGCCAGCCAGGGAGACCCTCTACTGGGATATGGGATATGACTCCTTACGTCAGGCCAGCCAGGGAGACCCTCTACTGGGATATGACTCCTTACGTCAGGCCAGCCAGGGAGACCCTCTACTGGGATATGACTCCTTACATCAGGCCAGCCAGGGAGACCCTCTACTGGGATATGACTCCTTACGTCAGGCCAGGCAGGGAGACCCTCTACTGGGATATGACTCCTTACATCAGGCCAGCCAGGGAGACCCTCTACTGGGATATGACTCCTTACGTCAGGCCAGCCAGGGAGACCCTCTACTGGGATATGACTCCTTACATCAGGCCAGCCAGGGAGACCCTCTACTGGGATATGGGATATGACTCCTTACGTCAGGCCAGCCAGGGAGACCCTCTACTGGGATATGACTCCTTACGTCAGGCCAGCCAGGGAGACCCTCTACTGGGATATGACTCCTTACATCAGGCCAGCCAGGGAGACCCTCTACTGGGATATGACTCCTTACGTCAGGCCAGCCAGGGAGACCCTCTACTGGGATATGACTCCTTACGTCAGGCCAGCTAGGGAGGCCCTCTACTGGGATATGGGATATGACTCATTACGTTAGGCCAGGCAGGGAGACCCTCTACTGGGATATGACTCCTTACATCAGGCCAGCCAGGAGACCCTCTACTGGGATATGACTCCTTACGTCAGGCCAGCCAGGAGACCCTCTACTGGGATATGGGATATGACTCCTTCGTCAGGCCAGCCAGGGAGACCCTCTACTGGGATATGACTCCTTACGTCAGGCCAGCCAGGGAGACCCTCTACTGGGATATGACTCCTTACATCAGGCCAGCCAGGAGACCCTCTACTGGGATATGACTCCTTACGTCAGGCCAGCCAGGGAGACCCTCTACTGGGATATGACTCCTTACGTCAGGCCAGCCAGGGAGACCCTCTACTGGGATATGACTCCTTACGTCAGGCCAGCTAGGGAGGCCCTCTACTGGGATATGGGATATGACTCATTACGTTAGGCCAGGCAGGGAGACCCTCTACTGGGATATGACTCCTTACATCAGGCCAGGCAGGGAGGCCCTCTACTGGGATATGGGATATGACTCCTTACGTTAGGCCAGGCAGGGAGACCCTCTACTGGGATATGACTCCTTACATCAGGCCAGCCAGGGAGACCCTCTACTGGGATATGACTCCTTACGTCAGGCCAGCCAGGGAGACCCTCTACTGGGATATGACTCCTTACATCAGGCCAGCCAGGGAGACCCTCTACTGGGATATGACTCTATACATCAGGCCAGTCAGGGAGACCCTCTACTGGGATATGACTCCTTACATCAGGCCAGCCAGGGAGACCCTCTACTGGGATATGACTCCTTACGTCAGGCCAGCCAGGGAGACCCTCTACTGGGATATGACTCCTTATATCAGGCCAGCCAGGGAGACCCTCTACTGGGATATGACTCCTTACGTCAGGCCAGCCAGGGAGACCCTCTACTGGGATATGACTCCTTACGTCAGGCCAGGCAGGGAGACCCTCTAATGGGATATGACTCCCTACGTCAGGCCAGTCAGGGAGACCCTCTACTGGGATATGACTCGTTACATCAGGCCAGGCAGGGAGACCCTCTACTGGGATATGACTCCTTACGTCAGGCCAGGCAGGGAGACCCTCTACTGGGATAGGACTCCTTACATCAGGCCAGGGAGGGAGACCCTCTACTGGGATATGGGATATGACTCCCTACGTCAGGCCAGGCAGGGAGACCCTCTACTGGGATAGGACTCCTTACATCAGGCCAGCCAGGGAGACCCTCTACTGGGATATGACTCCTTACATCAGGCCAGCCAGGGAGACCCTCTACTGGGATATGACTCCTTACGTCAGGCCAGCCAGGGAGACCCTCTACTGGGATATGGGATATGACTCCTTACATCAGGCCAGGCAGGGAGACCCTCTACTGGGATATGACTCCTTACATCAGGCCAGCCAGGGAGACCCTCTACTGGGATATGGGATATGACTCCTTACATCAGGCCAGGCAGGGAGACCCTCTACTGGGATATGACTCCTTACATCAGGCCAGCCAGGGAGACCCTCTACTGGGATATGACTCCTTACGTCAGGCCAGCCAGGGAGACCCTCTACTGGGATATGGGATATGACTCCCTACGTCAGGCCAGGCAGGGAGACCCTCTACTGGGATAGGACTCCTTACATCAGGCCAGCCAGGGAGACCCTCTACTGGGATATGACTCCTTACATCAGGCCAGGCAGGGAGACCCTCTACTGGGATATGACTCCCTACGTCAGGCCAGGCAGGGAGACCCTCTACTGGGATATGACTCCTTACATCAGGCCAGTCAGGGAGACCCTCTACTGGGATATGACTCCTTACATCAGGCCAGCCAGGGAGACCCTCTACTGGGATATGACTCCTTACATCAGGCCAGCCAGGGAGACCCTCTACTGGGATATGACTCCTTACGTCAGGCCAGTCAGGGAGACCCTCTACTGGGATATGACTCCCTACGTCAGGCCAGCCAGGGAGACCCACTACTGGGATATGACTCCTTACATCAGGCCAGCCAGGGAGACCCTCTACTGGGATAGGACTCCTTACATCAGGCCAGCCAGGGAGACCCTCTACTGGGATATGACTCCTTACATCAGGCCAGCCAGGGAGACCCTCTACTGGGATATGACTCCTTACGTCAGGCCAGTCAGGGAGACCCTCTACTGGGATATGACTCCCTACGTCAGGCCAGCCAGGGAGACCCTCTACTGGGATATGACTCCTTACATCAGGCCAGCCAGGGAGACCCTCTACTGGGATATGGGATATGACTCCTTACATCAGGCCAGCCAGGGAGACCCTCTACTGGGATATGGGATATGACTCCTTACATCAGGCCAGGCAGGGAGACCCTCTACTGGGATATGGGATATGACTCCTTACGTCAGGCCAGCCAGGGAGACCCTCTACTGGGATATGACTCCTTACGTCAGGCCAGGCAGGGAGACCCTCTACTGGGATATGACTCCTTACATCAGGCCAGCCAGGGAGACCCTCTACTGGGATATGACTCCTTACATCAGGCCAGCCAGGGAGACCCTCTACTGGGATATGACTCCTTACATCAGGCCAGCCAGGGAGACCCACTACTGGGATATGACTCCTTTCATCAGGCCAGTCAGGGAGACCATCTACTGGGATATGACTCCTTTCATCAGGCCAGTCAGGGAGACCATCTACTGGGATAGGATTCCTTACATCAGGCCAGCCAGGGAGACCCTCTACTGGGATATGACTCCTTTCATCAGGCCAGCCAGGGAGACCATCTACTGGGATATGACTCCTTACGTCAGGCCAGCCAGGGAGACCCTCTACTGGGATATGACTCCTTACGTCAGGCCAGCCAGGGAGACCCTCTACTGGGATATGGGATATGACTCCCTACGTCAGGCCAGGCAGCGAGACCCTCTACTGGGATATGACTCCTTACGTCAGGCCAGGCAGGGAGACCCCCTACTGGGATATGGGATATGACTCCTTACGTCAGGCCAGGCAGGGAGACCCTCTACTGGGATATGACTCCTTACATCAGGCCAGCCAGGGAGACCCTCTACTGGGATATGACTCCTTACGTCAGGCCAGCCAGGGAGACCCTCTACTGGGATATGACTCCTTACGTCAGGCCAGCCAGGGAGACCCTCTACTGGGATATGACTCCTTACATCAGGCCAGCCAGGGAGACCCTCTACTGGGATATGACTCCTTACATCAGGCCAGGCAGGGAGACCATCTACTGGGATATGACTCCTTACGTCAGGCCAGGCAGGGAGACCCTCTACTGGGATATGACTCCTTACATCAGGCCAGGCAGGGAGACCCTCTACTGGGATATGACTCCCTACGTCAGGCCAGTCAGGGAGACCCTCTACTGGATATGACTCCTTACATCAGGCCAGCCAGGGAGACCCTCTACTGGGATATGACTCCTTACATCAGGCCAGGCAGGGAGACCCTCTACTGGGATATGACTCCTTACGTCAGGCCAGCCAGGGAGACCCTCTACTGGGATATGACTCCTTACGTCAGGCCAGCCAGGGAGACCCTCTACTGGGATATGACTCCTTACGTCAGGCCAGCCAGGGAGACCCTCTACTGGGATATGACTCCCTACGTCAGGCCAGCCAGGGAGACCCTCTACTGGGATATGACTCCTTACATCAGGCCAGGCAGGGAGACCCTCTACTGGGATAGGATTCCTTACATCAGGCCAGGCAGGGAGACCATCTACTGGGATATGACTCCTTACATCAGGCCAGGCAGGGAGACCCTCTACTGGATATGACTCCTTACGTCAGGCCAGCCAGGGAGACCCTCTACTGGATATGACTCCTTACGTCAGGCCAGGCAGGGAGACCCTCTACTGGGATATGACTCCTTACATCAGGCCAGCCAGGGAGACCCTCTACTGGATATGACTCCTTACGTCAGGCCAGCCAGGGAGACCCTCTACTGGGATATGGCTCCTTACATCAGGCCAGGCAGGGAGACCCTCTACTGGGATATGACTCCTTACATCAATATATTTTTGGCATGTTTTTATCTGGTTTCGGTTGTTTAAGTTGACATTTTGAAAGTGTTCTTCCATCCCAATAATGACTACTTAGATTACCCACCTAAGAATTTTCTATACAGGAAAAAAAACTGTAATTTCCTCCAATGACTTGTCGTATTACACTTGTTGTATTACTAGTGGTTAGAGTGTAGAGGAGGCAGGGTAGCCTAGTGGTTAGAGTGTAGAGGAGGCAGGGTAGCCTAGTGGTTAGAGTGTAGAGGAGGTAGGTAGCCTAGTGGTTAGAGTGTAGAGGAGGTAGGTAGTCTAGTGGTTAGAGTGTAGAGGAGGCAGGTAGCCTAGTGGTTAGAGTGTAGAGGAGGCAGGTAGTCTAGTGGTTAGAGTGTAGAGGAGGCAGGTAGCCTAGTGGTTAGAGTGTGGAGGCGGCAGGGTAGCCTAGTGGTTAGAGTGTAGAGGAGGCAGGGTAGCCTAGTGGTTAGAGTGTAGAGGTGGCAGGGTAGCCTAGTGGTTAGAGTGTAGAGGAGGCAGGGTAGCCTAGTGGTTAGAGTGTAGAGGAGGCAGGGTAGCCTAGTGGTTAGAGTGTAGAGGTGGCAGGGTAGCCTAGTGGTTAGAGTGTAGAGGTGGCAGGGTAGCCTAGTGGTTAGAGTGTAGAGGCGGCAGGTAGCCTAGTGGTTAGAGTGTAGAGGAGGCAGGGTAGCCTAGTGGTTAGAGTGTTGAGGTGGCAGGGTAGCCTAGTGGTTAGAGTGTAGAGGGGGGCAGGGTAGCCTAGTGGTTAGAGTGTAGAGGGGGCAGGGTAGCCTCGTGGTTAGAGTGTAGAGGGGGCAGGGTAGCCTAGTGGTTAGAGTGTAGAGGAGGCAGGGTAGCCTAGTGGTTAGAGTGGAGGGGTGGCAGGGTAGCCTAGTGGTTAGAGTGTAGAGGTGGCAGGGTAGCCTAGTGGTTAGAGTGTAGAGGGGGCAGAGTAGCCTAGTGGTTTGAGTGGAGGGGCGGCAGGGTAGCCTAGTGGTTAGAGTGGAGGGGGAGGCAGGGTAGCCTAGTGGTTAGAGTGGAGGGGTGGCAGGGTAGCCTAGTGGTTAGAGTGTAGAGGTGGCAGGGTAGCCTAGTGGTTAGAGTGGAGGGGTGGCAGGATAGCCTAGTGGTTAGAGTGTCGAGGTGGCAGGTAGCCTAGTGGTTAGAGTGTAGAGGAGGCAGGTAGCCTAGTGGTTAGAGTGTAGAGGCGGCAGGGTAGCCTAGTGGTTAGAGTGTAGAGGAGGTAGGTAGCCTAGTGGTTAGAGTGTAGAGGCGGCAGGGTAGCCTAGTGGTTAGAGTGTAGAGGGGGCAGAGTAGCCTAGTGGTTAGAGTGTAGAGGGGGCAGAGTAGCCTAGTGGTTAGAGTGTAGAGGAGGCAGGGTATCCTAGTGGTTAGAGTGTAGAGGAGGCAGGGTAGCCTAGTGGTTAGAGTGTAGAGGCGGCAGGTAGCCTAGTGGTTAGAGTGGAGGGGTGGCAGGGTAGCCTAGTGGTTAGAGTGTAGAGGTGGCAGGGTAGCCTAGTGGTTAGAGTGGAGGGGTGGCAGGATAGCCTAGTGGTTAGAGTGTCGAGGTGGCAGGTAGCCTAGTGGTTAGAGTGTAGAGGAGGCAGGTAGCCTAGTGGTTAGAGTGTAGAGGCGGCAGGGTAGCCTAGTGGTTAGAGTGTAGAGGAGGTAGGTAGCCTAGTGGTTAGAGTGTAGAGGCGGCAGGGTAGCCTAGTGGTTAGAGTGTAGAGGGGGCAGAGTAGCCTAGTGGTTAGAGTGTAGAGGGGGCAGAGTAGCCTAGTGGTTAGAGTGTAGAGGAGGCAGGGTATCCTAGTGGTTAGAGTGTAGAGGAGGCAGGGTAGCCTAGTGGTTAGAGTGTAGAGGAGGCAGGGTAGCCTAGTGGTTAGAGTGTAGAGGAGGCAGGGTAGCCTAGTGGTTAGAGTGTAGAGGAGGCAGGGTAGCCTAGTGGTTAGAGTGTTGAGGTGGCAGGGTAGCCTAGTGGTTAGAGTGTAGAGGGGGCAGGGTAGCCTAGTGGTTAGAGTGTAGAGGGGGCAGGGTAGCCTCGTGGTTAGAGTGTAGAGGGGGCAGGGTAGCCTAGTGGTTAGAGTGTAGAGGAGGCAGGGTAGCCTAGTGGTTAGAGTGGAGGGGTGGCAGGGTAGCCTAGTGGTTAGAGTGTAGAGGTGGCAGGGTAGCCTAGTGGTTAGAGTGTAGAGGGGGCAGAGTAGCCTAGTGGTTAGAGTGGAGGGGCGGCAGGGTAGCCTAGTGGTTAGAGTGGAGGGGGAGGCAGGGTAGCCTAGTGGTTAGAGTGGAGGGGTGGCAGGGTAGCCTAGTGGTTAGAGTGTAGAGGTGGCAGGGTAGCCTAGTGGTTAGAGTGGAGGGGTGGCAGGATAGCCTAGTGGTTAGAGTGTCGAGGTGGCAGGTAGCCTAGTGGTTAGAGTGTAGAGGAGGCAGGTAGCCTAGTGGTTAGAGTGTAGAGGCGGCAGGTAAGCCTAGTGGTTAGAGTGTAGAGGAGGTAGGTAGCCTAGTGGTTAGAGTGTAGAGGCGGCAGGGTAGCCTAGTGGTTAGAGTGTAGAGGGGGCAGAGTAGCCTAGTGGTTAGAGTGTAGAGGGGGCAGAGTAGCCTAGTGGTTAGAGTGTAGAGGCGGCAGGTAGCCTAGTGGTTAGAGTGGAGGGGTGGCAGGGTAGCCTAGTGGTTAGAGTGTAGAGGTGGCAGGGTAGCCTAGTGGTTAGAGTGGAGGGGTGGCAGGATAGCCTAGTGGTTAGAGTGTCGAGGTGGCAGGTAGCCTAGTGGTTAGAGTGTAGAGGAGGCAGGTAGCCTAGTGGTTAGAGTGTAGAGGCGGCAGGGTAGCCTAGTGGTTAGAGTGTAGAGGAGGTAGGTAGCCTAGTGGTTAGAGTGTAGAGGCGGCAGGGTAGCCTAGTGGTTAGAGTGTAGAGGGGGCAGAGTAGCCTAGTGGTTAGAGTGTAGAGGGGGCAGAGTAGCCTAGTTGTTAGAGTGTAGAGGCGGCAGGTAGCCTAGTTGTTAGAGTGGAGGGGTGGCAGGATAGCCTAGTGGTTAGATTGTCGAGGTGGCAGGTAGCCTAGTGGTTAGAGTGTAGAGGAGGTAGGTAGCCTAGTGGTTAGAGTGTAGAGGCGGCAGGGTAGCCTAGTGGTTAGAGTGTAGGGGTGGCAGGGTAGCCTAGTGGTTAGAGTGGAGGGGCGGCAGGGTAGCCTAGTGGTTAGAGTGGAGGGGGAGGCAGGGTAGCCTAGTGGTTAGAGTGGAGGGTCGGCAGGGTAGCCTAGTGGTTAGAGTGTAGGGACGGCAGGGTAGCCTAGTTGTTAGAGTGGAGGGACGGCAGGGTAGCCTAGTTGTTAGAGTGGAGGGGCGGCAGGGTAGCCTCGTGGTTGGAGTGTTGGACTAGTAACCGGAAGGTTGCAAGTTCAAGTCCCCGAGCTGACAAGGTACACATCTGTCATTCTGCCCCTGAACAGGCAGTTAACCCACTGTTCCTAGGCTTTCATTGAAAATAAGAATTTGTTCTTAACTGACTTGCCTAGTTAATTAAAGGTAAAAAATATATATATATTAAAAAAAACACTCGTAAGTTTGAGAAGAATATCATCAAATACAATATTATGTCTCTCTCTATCTGTCTGTCTCAGACTGTTTATCTCTGTGAGACCAGCTGTTGTTTCTGGCTGCTGAGTCTTTGAGTTGACTTCAATATGAACTCATTTTAGACCTTTTCTCATGAATGGTCAGTACCCAGTAGAGAAGATTTACATTTAACATTGAAGCATGGGGGAGGAAGAGGAGAAAGAGGAGAAAGAGGAGAAAGAGGAGGAAGAGGAGAAAGAGGAGAAAGAGGAGGAAGAGGAGGAAGAGGAGGAAGAGGAGGAAGGGAGGAAGTGGACGACGGGGGGAGGGGGGGCTCATCTCAAATGTTACCTTATTCATAAATAAGAGAATTTGATGCCATTGGGCTCTGGTCTATAGCAGTGAACTATATAGGGAATAGGGTGCCATAGGACTCTGGTCAAAAGTAGTGCACTATATAGGGAATAGGGTTCTATAGAGTTCTGGTCTATCGTAGTGCACTATATAGGGAATAGGGTTCTATAGAGTTCTGGTCTATCATAGTGCACTATATAGGGAATAGGGTTCTATAGAGGTATGGTCTATAGCAGTGCACTATATAGGGAATAGGGTTCTATAGAGGTATGGTCTATAGCAGTGCACTATATAGGGAATAGGGTGCCATAGGCTCTGCTCTCTGGTAGTGCACTATATAGGGAATAGGGTGCCATAGGGCTCTGCTCTCTGGTAGTGCACTATATAGGGAATAGGGTGCCATAGGGCTCTGCTCTCTCGTAGTGCGCTATATAGGGAATAGGGTGCCATAGGGCTCTGCTCTCTGGTAGTGCACTATATAGGGAATAGGGTGCCATAGGGCTCTGCTCTCTGGTAGTGCACTATATAGGGAATAGGGTGCCATAGGGCTCTGCTCTCTCGTAGTGCACTATATAGGGAATAGGGTGCCATAGGACTCTGGTCAAAAGTAGTGCACTATATAGGGAATAGGGTGCCATAGGGCTCTGGTCTAAAGTAGTGCACTATATAGGGAATAGGGTTCTATAGAGTTCTGGTCTATCGTAGTGCACTATATAGGGAATAGGGTGCCATAGGGCTCTAGTCTAAAGTAGTGCACTATATAGGGAATAGGGTGGCATAGGACTCTGGTCAAAAGTAGTGCACTATATAGGGAATAGGGTGACATAGGACTCTGGTCAAAAGTAGTGCACTATATAGGGAATAGGGTGGCATAGGACTCTGGTCAAAAGTAGTGCACTATATAGGGAATAGGGTGGCATTTGGGACGACTATTTTGGATGGTGGCTCTGGCACACCACTCTCTCCTCCAAGAATGTCCTGGGGGAAAAAACAGAACGAATATGTCCCAAATGGCACCATATTCACTAGTGCACTACTTCTGTCCCGGTCACTGCTTCTGTCACTGCATAGGGAATAAACAGGATGCCATTTGGGACCGTCTCCGACATCAGATAAAAGTAAGTGAAGGGGCGGGAGCGTCGTGTCGATATTCGGTGTTTGAACTTATCTTTCCCTGTAAGATCTTGGAATGCGACGACGAGACACACGGAGCTCATAACCACGAATAGTCTTGTTTGTTTGTTTTTTAATTTTGTGGACGTTATTTCTGCCATCTAATCTGTCTTTATGAAAGACAAGACGACTGCCCTGACATGTAAGTATCATCGGCATTCCTTAAGACACGGCTATGCGAACACACAGGGATGTATTTCATTATGGCTAATTCTTTATTAGCCTGCTTGCTCGTGGGCATCTCCTACTTTGAGAAGATAAAACATTAGGATGAAGAAGGCCCCCGGTTTCCCCCCACAAGCTCACGGGACCCGGTTATAACATCATTTGTTATCTACTGGTATGTTAAAATAACGTTGGACTGATAAGAAGCATTATGTTCTCGGCGCTCTGCAGATGTTACTTCTTTTCTCACTTCAACGTGAATCAGTCAGAGGCTCGTGGGGAAAAATGCCACAAGCAACACGATAACAGGAACTAAAAGGTTGGTGTCGAAAAGGAAAACGGATTTGATTTTGATTGTTTTAAGCTGAATGAATATCGACGGATCCTTATAGGCTTATTAACTTTGTATGTGGACCGTTTTCTGATAAAGTTTAACAACAATGCAAGGCTACATCTCTGCAATTGACTTCGGAAATTGTCTGGATTCTGTGTTTGTTTTATTGACATTTTATTAAACGTGAAAATGTATTGATCGAGGAATGATTCGAACACTTGACAGATAATCGATTTGGAGATTTGTGCTTGTTGCGCGTGAACAGCTGTTCGGCTGGTGTAACAGGACTTTTACTGCAGCGGTGCAATTTACTATTTTTACTGTTTTATTTCTATTTATTTATTTATAGTTTTGTTGTTGTTTTTTTCACTCAAAATTACTGAACCAGTATCTTTATTCTGAAACGTATAAACTTTGTCTATCTGTCCTGGACTAAGATTTAATGAATGACCGCGAAAGTAAATTATTTCTCTAGAATAAACCGAGAGCCAGGTGAGGGTTTAACCAGCCCGAAACCAACACAGACTTCCCCGTGTTCCAAATATTCATTATGTTTAACAGTGTTGAGACATTCTGAATCTGCAGAGCACACTCTCTCTGATCAAAATAAATAACTTAACCTTAACCTTAATTAAATCATCAATAGCGGTGTGACTGGAGACTGGAGTTTTTGAGGCGGGGGGTGGGGTGTTCCGTTCGCTGTGCGGAAAATATATATCAATCAATGCCCTATTTCTTTGACGCCTGCCCCCCCCCCCCCCCCCCTTTGCCCTTTCCCACTGGTTTCGGGAGCTGAATGTAGGTTGAAGACTAGGAGAGCTACTACCCTCCAGTTTGTGCCTTTGCATTTCCAGAGGCCTTGCTTGGCGTCTGGCCTCTCACCCTCCCCCCCAGTTTAATCCAGAAGTTAAATAGAAAAATGGCCAGAGAGTAAAGTTCATATGGACTGATGGGATATTGCTGTATTTCTTACTGATACACCCAGGCAGTTCTGCAGTACAGGCTCCTTATGAGTCTGTCTCTGTCTGTCTGTCTGTGTGGGACCCCTGTCTGTCTGTGTGGGACCCCTGTCTGTCTGTGTGGGACCCCTGTCTGTCTGTGTTGGACCCCTGTCTGTGTGTGGGACCCCTGTCTGTCTGTGTGGGACCCCTGTCTGTCTGTGTGGGACCCCTGTCTGTGTTGGACCCCTGTCTGTCTGTGTGGGACCCCTGTCTGTCTGTGTGGGACCCCTGTCTGTCTGTGTGGGACCCCTGTCTGTCTGTGTGGGACCCCTGTCTGTCTGTGTGGGACCCCTGTCTGTCTGTGTGGGACCCCTGTCTGTCTGTGTGGGACCCCTGTCTGTCTGTGTTGGACCCCTGTCTGTCTGTGTGGGACCCCTGTCTGTCTGTGTGGGACCCCTGTCTGTCTGTGTTGGACCCCTGTCTGTCTGTGTTGGACCCCTGTCTGTCTGTGTGGGACCCCTGTCTGTCTGTGTGGGACCCCTGTCTGTCTGTGTTGGACCCCTGTCTGTCTGTGTTGGACCCCTGTCTGTCTGTGTTGGACCCCTGTCTGTCTGTGTGGGACCCCTGTCTGTGTGGGACCCCTGTCTGTCTGTGTGGGACCCCTGTCTGTCTGTGTGGGACCCCTGTCTGTCTGTGTGGGACCCCTGTCTGTCTGTGTGGGACCCCTATCTGTCTGTGTTGGACCCCTGTCTGTCTGTGTGGAACCCTGTCTGTCTGTGTAGGACCCCTGTCTGTCTGTGTGGGACCCCTGTCTGTCTGTGTAGGACCCCTGTCTGTCTGTGTGGGACCCCTGTCTGTCTGTGTTGGACCCCTGTCTGTCTGTGTGGGACCCCTGTCTGTGTGTGGGACCCCTGTCTGTCTGTGTGGGACCCCTGTCTGTCTGTGTGGGACCCCTGTCTGTCTGTGTGTTGGACCCCTGTCTGTCTGTGTTGGACCCCTGTCTGTCTGTGTGGGACCCCTGTCTGTCTCTGTGGGACCCCTGTCTGTCTGTGTGGGACCCCTGTCTGTGTGGGACCCCTGTCTGTCTGTGTGGGACCCCTGTCTGTCTGTGTGGGACCCCTGTCTGTCTGTGTGGGACCCCTGTCTGTCTGTGTTGGACCCCTGTCTGTCTGTGTGGGACCCCTGTCTGTCTGTGTTGAACCCCTGTCTGTGTGTGGGACCCCTGTCTGTCTGTGTGGGACCCCTGTCTGTCTGTGTGGGACCCCTGTCTGTCTGTGTTGGACCCCTGTCTGTCTGTGTGGAAACCTGTCTGTCTGTGTAGGACCCCTGTCTGTCTGTGTGGGACCCCTGTCTGTCTGTGTGTGGGACCCCTGTCTGTCTGTGTGGGACCCCTGTCTGTCTGTGTGGAAACCTGTCTGTCTGTGTTGGACCCCTGTCTGTCTGTGTTGGACCCCTGTCTGTCTGTGTGGGACCCCTGTCTGTGTGTGGGACCCCTGTCTGTCTGTGTGGGACCCCTGTCTGTCTGTGTGGGACCCCTGTCTGTCTGTGTGTTGGACCCCTGTCTGTCTGTGTTGGACCCCTGTCTGTCTGTGTTGGACCCCTGTCTGTCTGTGTGGGACCCCTGTCTGTCTGTGTGGGACCCCTGTCTGTCTGTGTGGGACCCCTGTCTGTCTGTGTGGGACCCCTGTCTGTCTGTGTTGGACCCCTGTCTGTCTGTGTTGGACCCCTGTCTGTCTCTGTGGGACCCCTGTCTGTCTGTGTGGGACCCCTGTCTGTGTGGGACCCCTGTCTGTCTGTGTGGGACCCCTGTCTGTCTGTGTTGGACCCCTGTCTGTCTGTGTGGGACCCCTGTCTGTCTGTGTGGGACCCCTGTCTGTCTGTGTGGGACCCCTGTCTGTCTGTGTGGGACCCCTGTCTGTCTGTGTGGGACCCCTGTCTGTCTGTGTGGAAACCTGTCTGTCTGTGTAGGACCCCTGTCTGTCTGTGTGGGACCCCTGTCTGTCTGTGTGTGGGACCCCTGTCTGTCTGTGTGGGACCCCTGTCTGTCTGTGTGGGACCCCTGTCTGTCTGTGTGGAAACCTGTCTGTCTGTGTTGGACCCCTGTCTGTCTGTGTGTGGGACCCCTGTCTGTCTGTGTGGGACCCCTGTCTGTCTGTGTGGGACCCCTGTCTGTCTGTGTGTTGGACCCCTGTCTGTGTGTTGCCCCTGTCTGTGTGTTGGACTCCTGTCTGTGTGTTGACCCTGTCTGTGTTGGACACCTATCTGTGTGTTGCCCCTGTCTGTGTTGAACCCCTGTCTGTCTGTGTTGAACCCCTGTCTGTCTGTGTTGAACCCCTGTCTGTCTGTGTTGGACTCCTGTCTGTCTGTGTGGGACCCCTGCCTGTCTGTGTTGGATCCCTGTCTGTCTGTGTGTTGCCTGTCTGTGTGTTGGACCCCTGTCTGTCTGTGTTGGACCCCTGTCTGTCTGTATTGAACCCCTGTCTGTCTGTATTGAACCCCTGTCTGTCTGTGTTGGACCCCTGTCTGTCTGTGTTGAACCCCTGTCTGTCTGTATTGAACCCCTGTCTGTATTGAACCCCTGTCTGTCTGTGTTGAACCCCTGTCTGTATTGAACCCCTGTCTGTGTTGGACCCCTGTCTGTCTGTATTGAACCCCTGTCTGTGTTGAACCCCTGTCTGTGTTGAACCCCTGTCTGTGTTGAACCCCTGTCTGTGTTGAACCCCTGTCTGTGTTGGACCCCTGTCTGTGTTGGACCCCTGTTTGTGTTGGACCCCTGTCTGTCTGTGTTGGACCCCTGTCTGTCTGTGTTGGACGTCTGTCTGTGTTGGACCCCTGTCTGTCTGTGTTGGACCCCTGTCTGTCTGTGTTGGACCCCTGTCTGTCTGTGTTGGACCCCTGTATGTCTGTGTGTTGGACCCCTGTCTGTCTGTATTGGACCCCTGTCTGTCTGTGTTGGACCCCTGTATGTCTGTGTGTTGGACCCCTGTCTGTCTGTATTGGACCCCTGTCTGTCTGTATTGGACCCCTGTCTGTCTGTGTTGGACCCCTGTCTGTCT
>NC_088227.1:45522410-45537410 GCF_036934945.1 Oncorhynchus masou masou | reverse complement strand
TGTCCCCTCTCCCCCTGTAAGTAGGAATGTCCCCTCTCCTCCTGTAAGTAGAAATGTCCCCTCTCCTCCTATAAGTAGAAATGTCCCCTCTCCTCCTGTGTCCCCTCTCCTCCTGTAAGTAGAAATGTCCCCTCTCCTCCTTTGTCCCCACAATGCTGAGACCAAGGTGTCTTTATTTAGACAGACAGTCAATGCTGAGACCAAGGTGTCTTTATTTAGACAGGGAGTCAATGCTGAGACCAAGGTGTCTTTATTTAGACAGGGAGTCAATGCTGAGACCAAGGTGTCTTTATTTAGACAGGGAGTCAATGCTGAGACCAAGGTGTCTTTATTTAGACAGGGAGTCAATGCCGAGACCAAGGTGTCTTTATTTAGACAGGGAGTCAATGCCGAGACCAAGGTGTCTTTATTTAGACAGAGAGTCAATGCTGAGACCGAGGTGTCTTTATTTAGACAGGGAGTCAATGCTGAGACCAAGGTGTCTTTATTTAGACAGGGAGTCAATGCTGAGACCAAGGTGTCTTTATTTAGACAGGGAGTCAATGCTGAGACCAGGTGTCTTTATTTAGACAGGGAGTCAATGCTGAGACCGAGGTGTCTTTATTTAGACAGGGAGTCAATGCTGAGACCAAGGTGTCTTTATTTAGACAGGGAGTCAATGCCGAGACCAGGTGTCTTTATTTAGACAGGGAGTCAATGCTGAGACCAAGGTGTCTTTATTTAGACAGGGAGTCAATGCCGAGACCAAGGTGTCTTTATTTAGACAGGGAGTCAATGCTGAGAACGAGGTGTCTTTATTTAGACAGGGAGTCAATGCTGAGAACGAGGTGTCTTTATTTAGACATGGAGTCAATGCTGAGACCAAGGTGTCTTTATTTAGAAAGGGAGTCAATGCTGAGACCAAGGTGTCTTTATTTAGACAGGGAGTCAATGCTGAGACCAAGGTGTCTTTATTTAGACAGACAGTCAATGCTGAGACCAAGGTGTCTTTATTCAGACAGGGAGTCAATGCTGAGACCAAGGTGTCTTTATTCAGACAGGGAGTCAATGCTGAGACCAAGGTGTCTTTATTCAGACAGGGAGTCAATGCCGAGACCAAGGTGTCTTTATTTAGACAGGGAGTCAATGCCGAGACCAAGGTGTCTTTATTCAGACAGGGAGTCAATGCTGAGAACGAGGTGTCTTTATTTAGACAGGGAGTCAATGCTGAGAACGAGGTGTCTTTATTTAGACATGGAGTCAATGCTGAGACCAAGGTGTCTTTATTTAGAAAGGGAGTCAATGCTGAGACCAAGGTGTCTTTATTTAGACAGGGAGTCAATGCTGAGACCAAGGTGTCTTTATTTAGACAGACAGTCAATGCTGAGACCAAGGTGTCTTTATTCAGACAGGGAGTCAATGCTGAGACCAAGGTGTCTTTATTCAGACAGGGAGTCAATGCTGAGACCAAGGTGTCTTTATTCAGACAGGGAGTCAATGCCGAGACCAAGGTGTCTTTATTCAGACAGGGAGTCAATGCTGAGACCAAGGTGTCTTTATTCAGACAGGGAGTCAATGCCGAGACCAAGGTGTCTTTATTCAGACAGGGAGTCAATGCTGAGACCAAGGTGTCTTTATTCAGACAGGGAGTCAATGCCGAGACCAAGGTGTCTTTATTTAGACAGGGAGTCAATGCTGAGAACGAGGTGTCTTTATTTAGACATGGAGTCAATGCTGAGACCAAGGTGTCTTTATTTAGAAAGGGAGTCAATGCTGAGACCAAGGTGTCTTTATTTAGACAGGGAGTCAATGCTGAGACCAAGGTGTCTTTATTTAGACAGACAGTCAATGCTGAGACCAAGGTGTCTTTATTCAGACAGGGAGTCAATGCTGAGACCAAGGTGTCTTTATTCAGACAGGGAGTCAATGCTGAGACCAAGGTGTCTTTATTCAGACAGGGAGTCAATGCCGAGACCAAGGTGTCTTTATTTAGACAGGGAGTCAATGCCGAGACCAAGGTGTCTTTATTCAGACAGGGAGTCAATGCTGAGAACGAGGTGTCTTTATTTAGACAGGGAGTCAATGCTGAGAACGAGGTGTCTTTATTTAGACATGGAGTCAATGCTGAGACCAAGGTGTCTTTATTTAGAAAGGGAGTCAATGCTGAGACCAAGGTGTCTTTATTTAGACAGGGAGTCAATGCTGAGACCAAGGTGTCTTTATTTAGACAGACAGTCAATGCTGAGACCAAGGTGTCTTTATTCAGACAGGGAGTCAATGCTGAGACCAAGGTGTCTTTATTCAGACAGGGAGTCAATGCTGAGACCAAGGTGTCTTTATTCAGACAGGGAGTCAATGCCGAGACCAAGGTGTCTTTATTCAGACAGGGAGTCAATGCTGAGACCAAGGTGTCTTTATTCAGACAGGGAGTCAATGCCGAGACCAAGGTGTCTTTATTCAGACAGGGAGTCAATGCTGAGACCAAGGTGTCTTTATTCAGACAGGGAGTCAATGCCGAGACCAAGGTGTCTTTATTCAGACAGGGAGTCAATGCTGAGAAGTTTCTTTTCCAGGTGAGCCCTATATAGCCCCACAATGCACATAAAAATACAATAAACACATTAAACTACATGTAGCATTGAGCCAGTAACCTAAAGGATGTTAGTTCAAGTCCCAGAGCCAACAATTGCAAATAATCTGCCGATGTACTCTTGAGCAAGGCACGTAGCCCTAATTGCTCCTGGGTCACCGCCAATAATGGCTGCCCCCTGGCCGTGACCCCACTCTCAAAGGGCGTCTCAAGGGGAGTTGGGATATGCAAAACGTTTTTCATCTTCCACACATACAGGTTAACCACTTGTACGTGCTGTGAAAGGGGACAAATATAAGCAGTGGCGATGCGTTCAGCAGATGGCGGTGTTTTTCATGTCATTTTGTCATTGATTCATTCACATTAGTGTATTATATCAGTTAGCTAACAATGTAAACTAAGTCAACCCACTGAGAGCCAGTTAACTTCTGTCCTCTTGGGTGCTGTGGTAAACTAAGTCAACCCACTGAGAGCCAGGTTACTTCTGTCCTCTTGGGTGCTGTGGTAAACTAAGTCAACCCACTGAGAGCCAGTTAACTTCTGACCTCTTCGGTGCTGTGGTAAACTAAGTCAACCCACTGAGAGCCAGGTTACTTCTGTCCTCTAGGGTGCTGTGGTAAACTAAGTCGACCCAATGAGAGCCAGGTTACTTCTGTCGCCTTGGGTGCTGTGGTAAACTAAGCAGTGGCTAACATCTGATTTGAGGTGACATTACAATGTAAAAGTTTGATATCAGATTGTAATACTGTAACTATGTCTAGTAGTTAATGTTTGATATCAGATTGTAATACTCTTGAAACTGTAACTATGTCTAGTAGTTAATGTTTGATATCAGATTGTAGTGCAGAATATATTGTAGTAGTATAGTAGTGCAGAATATATTGTAGTAGTATAGTAGTTGTTATGAACTTGAGTGAAGACCCAAAAGCGGTTTTAACAGAAAACAGAGTTCTTTAATGAAAATACAGGAATGGCATAAATCCTCTTCCAACGTTGTCAGCGGAACAAAAAGAACGTTAGTATAGTGCAGGATGCTCCTGCCAGGCAGACTCCGACAGGACAGGACAAGGTGGAAGCAAACGAGACGACAGCTTGCTTCTGGCATCAAAAAACACAAACAAGAATCAGACACTGAAAGTAGCAGGAACAGAGAAAGAAATAGAGACCTAATCAGAGGGGGAAGAGAGAACAGGTGGGGAAAGAGAGAATGAGCTAGTTAGGGGAAATGTAGAACAGCTGAAGGATGAGAGACAGAGAAGGTAACCTAAAAAGACCAGCAGAGAGAGAGAATGAAGAGAAAGGACAGGAACAGACATAAGACATGACAGTACCCCCCCCCACTCACCGAGCGCCTCCTGGCGCACTCGAGGAGGAAACCTGGCGGCAACGGAGGAAATCATCGATCAGCGAACGGTCCAGCACGTCCCGAGAGGGAACCCAACTCCTCTCCTCAGGACCGTACCCCTCCCAATCCACTAGGTACTGATGACCACGGCCCCGAGGGCGCATGTCCAAAATCTTACGAACCCTGTAGATGGGTGCGCCCTCGACAAGGATGGGGGGGGGGACGAGCGGGGGCGCGAAGAACGGGCTTAACACAGGAGACATGGAAGACCGGGTGAACGCGACGAAGATAGCGCGGGAGAAGAAGTCACACTGCGACAGGATTAATGACCTGGGAAATACGGAACGGACCAATGAACCGCGGGGCCAACTTGCGAGAAGCTGTCTTAAGGGGAAGGTTCTGAGTGGAGAGCCATACTCTCTGACCGCAACAATATCTAGGACTCTTGGTCCTACGCTTATTAGCGGCCCTCACAGTCTGCGCCCTATTACGGCAAAGTGCCGACCTGACCCCCTTCCAGGTGCGCTCGCAACGCTGGACAAAAGCCTGAGCGGAGGGGACGCAGGACTCGGCGAGCTGAGATGAGAACAGCGGAGGCTGGTACCCGAGGCTACACTGAAAAGGGGATAGACCGGTAGCAGACGAGGGAAGCGAGTTGTGGGCGTACTCTGCCCAGGGGAGCTGTTCTGACCAAGACGCAGGGTTACGAAAAGAAAGACTGCGTAAAATGCGACCAACAGTCTGATTGGCCCGTTCGGCTTGACCGTTAGACTGGGGATGAAAGCCGGACGAGAGACTGACGGAAGCCCCAATCAAACGGCAAAACTCCCTCCAAAATTGAGACGTGAACTGCGGACCTCTGTCGGAAACGACGTCAGACGGAAGGCCATGAATTCGGAAAACATTCTCGATAATGATCTGAGCCGTCTCCTTAGCAGAAGGGAGCTTATCGAGAGGAATGAAATGAGCCGCCTTAGAGAATCTATCGACAACCGTAAGAATAACTGTCTTCCCCGCTGATGAAGGCAGTCCGGTGATAAAATCTAAAGCGATGTGAGACCACGGTCGAGAGGGAATGGGAAGCGGTCTGAGACGGCCGGCAGGAGGAGAGTTCCCAGATTTAGTCTGCGCGCAGACCGAACAAGCGGCGACAAATCGACGCGCGTCACGTTCCCGAGTGGGCCACCAGAAACGCTGGCGAATGGAAGCGAGCGCCCCGAACGCCGGGGTGGCCGGCTAACTTGGCAGAGTGGGCCCACTGAAGAACGGCCGGACGAGTAGGAACGGGAACGAACAGAAGGTTCCTAGGACAAGCTCGCGGCGACGGAGTGTGAGCGAGTGCTTGCTTTACCTGCCTCTCAATTCCCCAGACAGTCAACCCGACAACACGCCCCTCTGGGAGAATCCCATCGGGGTCGGTGGAGACCTCAGAAGAACTGAAGAGACGAGATAAAGCATCAGGTTTGGTGTTTTTTGAGCCCGGACGATAAGAAATAAACTCGAAACGAGCGAAAAACAGAGCCCAACGAGCCTGACGCGCATTAAGTCGTTTGGCTGAACGGATGTACTCAAGGTTCCTATGGTCAGTCCAAACGACAAAAGGAACGGTCGCCCCCTCCAACCACTGTCGCCATTCGCCTAGGGCTAAGCGGATGGCGAGCAGTTCGCGATTACCAACATCATAGTTACGTTCTGACGGCGATAAGCGATGAGAGAAAACGCGCAAGGATGGACCTTGCCGTCAGAGAGAGAGCGCTGAGAAAGAATGGCTCCCACGCCCACCTCTGACGCGTCAACCTCAACAACAAACTGTCTAGAGATGTCAGGTGTAACAAGAATAGGTGCGGATGTAAAACGATTCTTAAGAAGATCAAAAGCTCCCTGGGCGGAAACGGACCACTTAAAGCACGTCTTAACAGAAGTAAGGGCTGTGAGAGGAGCTGCCACCTGACCGAAATTACGGATGAAACGACGGTAGAAATTAGCGAAGCCCAGAAAGCGCTGCAGCTCGACGCGTGACTTAGGAACGGGCCAATCAATGACAGCCTGGACCTTAGCGGGATCCATCTTAATGCCCTCAGCGGAAATAACGGAACCGAGAAAAGGGACAGAGGCGGCATGAAAAGTGCACTTCTCAGCCTTCACATAAAGACAGTTCTCCAAAAGGCGCTGGAGGACGCGTCGCACGTGCTGAACATGAATCGAGAGAGACGGTGAAAAAATCAGGATATCGTCCATGTAAACGAAAACAAAAATGTTCAGCATGTCTCTCAGGACGTCGTTAACTAGTGCCTGAAAGACAGCTGGAGCGTTAACGAGGCCGAAAGGAAGAACCCGGTATTCAAAGTGCCCTAACGGAGTGTTAAACGCCGTCTTCCACTCGTCCCCCTCCCTGATGCGCACGAGATGGTAGGCGTTACGAAGGTCCAATTTGGTGAAAAACCTGGCTCCCTGCAGGATCTCGAAGGCTGAAGACATAAGAGGAAGCGGATAACGATTCTTAACTGTTATGTCATTCAGCCCTCGATAATCCACGCATGGGCGCAGGGACCCGTCCTTCTTCTGAACAAAAAAACCCCGCTCCGGCGGGGGAGGAGGAGGAGACTATGGTACCGGCGTCGAGCGAAACCGACAAATAATCCTCGAGAGCCTTACGTTCGGGAGCCGACAGAGAGTATAATCTACCCCGGGGGGGAGTAGTTCCCGGAAGGAGATCAATACTACAGTCATACGACAGGTGTGGAGGGAGAGAAGTGGCCTTGGAACGACTGAACACCGTGCGCAGATCGTGATACTCCTCCGGCACCCCTGTCAAATCGCCAGGCTCCTCCTGTGAAGAAGAGACAGAGGAAACAGGAGGGATAGCAGACATTAAACAGGTTACATGACAAGAAACATTCCAGGATAGGATAGTATTACTAGACCAATTAATAGAAGGGTTATGGCGCACTAGCCAGGGATGACCCAAAACAACAGGTGTAAAAGGTGAACGAAAAATTAAAAAAGAAATGGTTTCGCTATGATTACCAGAGACAGTGAGGGTTAAAGGCAGCGTCTCACGCTGAATCTTGGGGAGAGAACTACCATCTAAAGCGAACAAGGCCCTGGGCTCCCTAACTGTCTGAGAGGAATGTCATGTTCCCGAGCCCAGGTCTCGTCCATAAAACA
Source organism: Oncorhynchus masou masou (assembly GCF_036934945.1). NCBI lineage: Eukaryota > Metazoa > Chordata > Actinopteri > Salmoniformes > Salmonidae > Oncorhynchus > Oncorhynchus masou. The sequence goes on along the minus strand of NC_088227.1, from coordinate 45,530,328 downwards.
GCCCTCCGCCCCAGAGTCTATCAAGGCACTGCAGGAAGCAGATGAACCGGGCCAGCGGAGATGGACCGGAAAGGTAGTGCGTGATCCAGAAGGAGAGGCCTGAGTAGTTGCGCTCACCAGTAGCCCTCCTCTTACTGATGAGCTCTGGCTTTTACTGGACATGAGGTGACAAAATGACCAGCGGAGCCGCAGTAGAGACAGAGGCGATTGGTGATTCTCCGTTCCCTCTCCTTGGCCGAGATGCGAATACCCCCAGCTGCATAGGCTCAGCATCCGAGCCGGCGGAGGAGGGTGGCAGTGATGCGGCAGGTGGCAGTGATGTGGAGAGGGGAGCAACGGAGAACGTGAGCTCCTTTCCACGAGCTCGGCGACGAAGATCAAACCGTCGCTCTATGCGAATAGCGAGAGCTATTAAGGAGTCCAGACTGGAAGGAACCTCCCGGGAGAGGATCTCATCCTTAACCTCGACGTGGAGACCCTCCAGAAAACGAGCGAGCAAAGCCGGCTCGTTCCAGTCACTAGAGGCAGCGAGAGTGCGAAACTCAATAGAATAATCCGTTATGGATCTATTCCCCTGACATAGGGAAGACAGGGCCCTGGAAGCCTCCTCGCCAAAAACAGAACGGTCAAAAACCCGTATCATCTCCTCCTTAAAGTCCTGATACTGGTTAATACACTCAGCCCTCGCCTCCCAGACTGCCGTGCCCCACTCACGCGCCCGTCCGGTAAGGAGAGAAATGACGTAGGCGATGCGGGCTGCGCTCCTGGAGTAAGTGTTGGGCTGGAGAGAGAACACCACATCACACTGAGTGAGGAATGAGCGGCACTCAGTGGGCTCCCCAGAGTAACACGGCGGGTTGTTGATCCTGGGCTCCGGAGACTCGGAAACCCTGGAAGTGGGCGGTGGATCGAGGTGGAGTTGGTGAACCTGTCTTGTGAGGTCGGAGACTTGGACGGCCAGGGTCTCAACGGCATGTTGAGCAGCAGACAATTCTTCCTCGTGTCTGCCTAGCATCGCTCCCTGGATCTCGACGGCGGAGTGAAAAGGGTCCGGAGCCGCTGGGTCCATTCTTGGTCTGATTCTTCTGTTATGAACTTGAGTGAAGACCCAAAAGCGGTTTTAACAGAAAACAGAGTTCTTTAATGAAAATACAGGAATGGCATAAATCCTCTTCCAACGTTGTCAGCGGAACAAAAAGAACGTTAGTATAGTGCAGGATGCTCCTGCCAGGCAGACTCCGACAGGACAGGACAAGGTGGAAGCAAACGAGACGACAGCTTGCTTCTGGCATCAAAAAACACAAACAAGAATCAGACACTGAAAGTAGCAGGAACAGAGAAAGAAATAGAGACCTAATCAGAGGGGGAAGAGAGAACAGGTGGGGAAAGAGAGAATGAGCTAGTTAGGGGAAATGTAGAACAGCTGAAGGATGAGAGACAGAGAAGGTAACCTAAAAAGACCAGCAGAGAGAGAGAATGAAGAGAAAGGACAGGAACAGACATAAGACATGACAGTAGTGTAGAATATATTGTAGTAGTATAGTAGTGCAGAATATATTGTAGTAGTATAGTAGTGCAGAATATATTGTAGTAGTATAGTAGTGCCGAATATATTGTAGTAGTATCGTAGTGCAGAATATATTGTAGTAGTATAGTAGTGCAGAATATATTGTAGTAGTATAGTAGTGCAGAATATATTGTAGTAGTATAGTAGTGCTGAATATATTGTAGTAGTATAGTAGTGCAGAATATATTATAATAGTATAGTAGTGCAGAATATATTGTAGTAGTATAGTAGTGTAGAATATATTGTAGTAGTATCGTAGTGTAGTATATATTGTAGTAGTATAGTAGTATGTATTGTAGTAGTATAGTGGTGTAGAATATATTGTAGTAGTATAGTAGTGCAGAATATATTGTAGTCGTATAGTAGTAGACCCATGCAGTATATATTATAGTAGTATAGTAGTGCAGTGTATATTGTAGTAGTGTAGTAGTGCAGAATATATTGTAGAAGTATCGTAGTGCAGAATATATTGTAGTAGTATCGTAGTGCAGAATATATTGTAGTAGTATGGTAGTGTAGTATATATTGTAGTAGTGTAGTAGTGCAGAATATATTGTAGTAGTATAGTAGTGTAGAATATATTGTAGTAGTATAGTAGTGCAGTATATATTGTAGTAGTATCGTAGTGCAGAATATATTGTAGTAGTATAGTAGTGGAGAATATATTGTAGTAGTATAGTAGTGTAGAATATATTGTAGTAGTATAGTAGTGCAGAATATATTGTAGTAGTATAGTAGTGCAGAATATATTGTAGTAGTATAGTAGTGTAGAATATATTGTAGTAGTATAGTAGTGTAGTATATATTGTAGTAGTATAGTAGTGCAGAACCAGCAGGTAGCCTAGTGGTTAGCGTGTTGGACTAGTAACCAGCAGGTAGCCTAGTGGTTAGCGTGTTGGACTAGTAACCAGCAGGTAGCCTAGTGGTTAGAGTGTTGGACTAGTAACCAGCAGGTAGCCTAGTGGTTAGTGTGTTGGACTAGCAACCAGCAGGTAGCCTCGTGGTTAGAGCATTGGAATAGTAGCCAGCAGGTAGCCTAGTGGTTAGCGTGTTGGACTAGTAACCAGCAGGTAGCCTAGTGGTTAGAGTGTTGGACTAGTAACCAGCAGGTAGCCTCGTGGTTAGAGCGTTGGGCCAGTAACCAGCAGGTAGCCTAGTGGTTAGAGTGTTGGACTAGTAACCAGCAGGTAGCCTCGTGGTTAGAGCATTGGAATAGTAACCAGCAGGTAGCCTAGTGGTTAGTGTGTTGGACTAATAACCGGCAGGTAGCCTATTGGTTAGCGTGTTGTACTAGTAACCAGCAGGTAGCCTAGTGGTTAGCGTGTTGGACCAGTAACCAGCAGGTAGCCTAGTGGTTAGCGTGTTGGACTAGTAACCAGCAGGTAGCCTAGAGGTTAGAGTGTTGGACTAGTAACCAGCAGGTAGCCTAGTGGTTAGTGTGTTGGACTAGTAACCAGCAGGTAGCCTAGTGGTTAGCGTGTTGGACTAGTAACCAGCAGGTAGCCTAGTGGTTAGCGTGTTGGACTAGTAGCCAGCAGGTAGCCTAGTGGTTAGCGTGTTGGACTAGTAACCAGCAGGTAGCCTAGTGGTTAGCGTGTTGGACTAGTAACCCGCAGGTAGCCTAGTGGTTAGCGTGTTGGACTAGTAACCAGCAGGTAGCCTAGTGGTTAGCGTGTTGGACTAGTAGCCAGCAGGTAGCCTAGTGGTTAGCGTGTTGGACTAGTAACCAGCAGGTAGCCTAGTGGTTAGCGTGTTGGACTAGTAACCCGCAGGTAGCCTAGTGGTTGGCGTGTTGGACTAGTAACCAGCAGGTAGCCTAGTGGTTAGCGTGTTGGACTAGTAACCAGCAGGTAGCCTAGTGGTTAGCGTGTTGGACTAGTAACCAGCAGGTAGTCTACTGGTTAGCGTGTTGGACTAGTAACCAGCAGCTAGCTTAGTGGTTAGCGTGTTGGACTAGTAACCAGCAGGTAGCCTAGTGGTTAGCGTGTTGGACTGGTAACCAACAGGTAGCCTAGTGGTTAGCGTGTTGGACTGGTAACCAACAGGTAGCCTAGTGGTTAGTGTGTTGGACTAATAACCAGCAGGTAGCCTAGTGGTTAGCGTGTTGGACTAGTAACCAGCAGGTAGCCTAGTGGTTAGCGTGTTGGACTAGTAACCAGCAGGTAGCCTAGTGGTTAGCGTGTTGGACTAGTAACCAGCAGGTAGCCTAGTGGTTAGAGTGTTGGACTAGTAACCAGCAGGTAGCCTAGTGGTTAGTGTGTTGGACTAGTAACCAGCAGGTAGCCTAGTGGTTAGCGTGTTGGACTAGTAACCAGCAGGTAGCCTAGTGGTTAGAGTGTTGGACTAGTAACCAGCAGGTAGCCTAGTGGTTAGCGTGTTGGACTAGTAACCAGAAGGTAGCCTAGTGGTTAGCGTGTTGGACTAGTAACCAGCAGGTAGCCTAGTGGTTAGCGTGTTGGACTGGTAACCAGCAGGTAGCCTAGTGGTTAGTGTGTTGGACTAGTAACCAGCAGGTAGCTTAGTGGTTAGCGTGTTGGACTAGTAACCAGCAGGTAGCCTCGTGGTTAGCGTGTTGGACTAGTAACCAGCAGGTAGCCTAGTGGTTAGCGTGTTGGACTAGTAACCAGCAGGTAGCCTAGTGGTTAGCGTGTTGGACTAGTAACCAGCAGGTAGCCTAGTGGTTAGCGTGTTGGACTGGTAACCAGCAGGTAGCCTAGTGGTTAGTGTGTTGGACTAGTAACCAGCAGGTAGCCTAGTGGTTAGCGTGTTGTACTAGTAACCAGCAGGTAGCCTAGTGGTTAGCGTGTTGAACTAGTAACCAGCAGGTAGCCTAGTGGTTAGCGTGTTGGACTAGTAACCAGCAGGTAGCCTAGTGTTTAGCGTGTTGGACTAGTAACCAGCAGGTAGCCTAGTGGTTAGCGTGTTGGACTAGTAACCAGCAGGTAGCCTAGTGGTAAGCGTGTTGGACTAGTAACCAGCAGGTAGCCTAGTAGTTAGAGCGTTGGACTAGTAACCAGCAGGTAGCCTAGTGGTTAGAGTGTTGGACTGGTAACCAGCAGGTAGCCTAGTGGTTAGCGTGTTGGACTAGTAACCAGCAGGTAGCCTAGTGGTTAGAGTGTTGGACTAGTAACCAGCAGGTAGCCTAGTGGTTAGCGTGTTGGACTAGTAGCCAGCAGGTAGCCTAGTGGTTAGAGTGTTGGACTAGTAACCAGCAGGTAGCCTCGTGGTTAGAGCATTGGAATAGTAACCAGCAGGTAGCCTAGTGGTTAGCGTGTTGGACTAGTAACCAGCAGGTTGGGTTAGGGTTAGAAACTCCCCAAATACAGGTGTGCCAAGCGTATAGCGTCATACCCAAGAAGACTCAAGGTTGTAATCGATGCCAAAGGTGCTTCAACAAAGTACTGAGTAAAGGGTCTGAATACTTATGTAAATGTGATATGTCATTTTTTTTTTAAATGTTATTATTATTGATAAATAAAAACCTGTTTTTGTCATTATATGGAGTATTGTGTGTAGATTCAGTGCTACTTTTGGCTGGGGTGCGAACAGATATTTCATTTTCCAATTTGGTTAAAATGAAGTTAAAGTATGTTTATATCATAGCTGTCTTCCTCTCATCCACAGCCCAGTCCCTCCCAGCAGATGAACCTGGGCCCGACCTCCAACCCCACAGCCAAGCCCAGTGACTTCCACTTCCTGAAGGTGATAGGGAAGGGTAGCTTCGGGAAGGTCCTCCTCGCCAGGCACCGAACAGACGACCAGTTCTACGCTGTTAAGGTGCTGCAGAAGAAGGCCATCCTGAAGAAGAAAGAGGTACAAGTTACACAGACACACAGATACCTCCGTGACCTCTAACCCTTACCCTTTGTTGACCTCCAGGAGAAGCACATCATGTCAGAGAGGAACGTCCTGTTGAAGAACATCGAACACCCCTTCCTGGTGGGACTACACTACTCCTTCCAGACAGCTGATAAACTCTACTTTGTGCTGGACTACATTAACGGAGGAGAGGTGAGGAGAGACATAAGAAAGGAGGAAGGGAAGGAAGGAAGGAGAGAGGAAGGGAGGGAGAGAGAGAGAGAGGGGAAAGGACGGAGGGAGAGAGCGAAAGAAAGGGAGGGAGGAAGAGATTGCGGGAGTAAGGGAGGGAGAGAGGGATAGAGAGCAGGAGGGGGAGGGAGGGAGGGAGGGAGGGAGGGAGGAAGGGAGGGAGGGAGGGAGGGAGGGAGGGAGGGAGGAAGGAAGGAAGGAAGGAAGGAAGGAAGGAAGGAAGGAAGGAAGGAAGGAAGGAAGGAAGGAAGGAAGGAAGGAAGGAAGGAAGGAAGGAAGGATAGAGAGAGAGAGAAGGAGAGGGAGGAAGGGAGAGAGGGAGTGAGGAAGGGGAAGGGAGAGAGAGAGGGAGGGAGGGTGTAGCACGGGTGTGAAGGAGTGAAGACAGCACTGTTTAAATGTGGACTCTTTTTCCTCTCTCTCTCTCGTCTCTCTCTCTCTCTCTCAATTCAATTCAATTCAATTCAAGGGGCTTTATTGGCATGGGAAACATGTGTTAACATTGCCAAAGCAAGTAAGGTATATAATATATAAAGTGAAATAAACAATAAAAATTAACAGTAGACATCACACATACAGAAGTTTCAAAACAATAAAGACATTACAAATGTCATATTATATATATATATACAGTGTTTTTACAATGTGCAAATGGTAAACATCTCTCTCTCTCTCTCTCTCTCTCGTCTCTCTCTCTCTCTCTCTCTCTCTCTCTCTCTCTCTCTCTCTCTCTCTCTCTCTCTCTCTCTCTCCCCCCTCTCCTCTCCTCTAGTTGTTCCACCATCTCCAGAGGGAGTGGTGTTTCTTAGAGCCCCGGGCCAGGTTCTATACAGCGGAGATCGCCAGTGCCCTAGGCTACCTGCACTCTCTAAACATCGTGTACAGAGACCTGAAGCCTGAGAATATTCTACTGGACTCTCAAGGACACATCATACTCACGGACTTCGGGCTCTGCAAGGAGAACATAGAACAGAACGGAACCACGTCGACGTTCTGTGGAACTCCAGAGGTAAGGACAGAACTTTTTTTTTGTTTTTATCAAGTTTGATTGGTTGGTTGTATTGAATGACCAAAGGTATGTGGACACTCCTCAACCATCTCATTTCAAAATCACGGGTATTAATATGGAGTTGGTCCCCCCTATAACAGCCTCCACTCTTCTGGGAAGGCTTTCCACTAGATGTTGGAACATTGCTGCTATAACAGCCTCCACTCTTCTGGGAAGGCTTTCCACTAGATGTTGGATCATTGCTGCTATAACAGCCTCCACTCTTCTGGGAAGGCTTTCCACTAGATGTAGGAACATTGCTGCTATAACAGCCTCCACTCTTCTGGGAAGGCTTTCCACTAGATGTAGGAACATTGCTGCTATAGCAGCCTCCACTCTTCTGGGAAGGCTTTCCACTAGATGTAGGAACATTGCTGCTATAGCAGCCTCCACTCTTCTGGGAACGCTTTCCACTAGATGTTGGAACATTGCTGCGATAACAGCCTCCACTCGTCTGGGAAGGCTTTCCACTAGATGTTGGATCATTGCTGCTATAACAGCCTCCACTCTTCTGGGAAGGCTTTCCACTGGATGTTGGAACATTGCTGCTATAACAGCCTCCACTCTTCTGGGAAGGCTTTCCACTGGATGTTGGAACATTGCTGCTATAACAGCCTCCACTCTTCTGGGAAGGCTTTCCACTAGATGTAGGAACATTGCTGCTATAACAGCCTCCAGTCTTCTTGGAAGGCTTTCCATTAGATGTTGGAACATTGCTGCTATAACAGCCTCCACTCTTCTGGGAAGGCTTTCCACTAGATGTTGGAACATTGCTGCTATAACAGCCTCCACTCTTCTGGGAAGGCTTTCCGCTAGATGTTAGAACATTGCTGTGGGGACTTGCTTCCATTCAGTGACAAGAGCATTAGTGAGGTCGAACACTGATGTTGGGCGATTAGGCCTCGCTCTCAGTCGGCGTTCCAATTCATCCCAAACATGTTCGATGGGGTTGAGGTCAGGGCTCTGCAGGCCAGTCAAGTTCTTCCACACCGATCTCGACAAACCATTTCTATATGGACCTCGCTTTGTGCATAGGGGGCATTGTCATGCTGAAACTGGAAAGGGCACTTCCCCAAACTACAACCGCAAAGTTGTAGGCACAGAATCGTCTAGAATGCAAAGTATGCTGTAGGGGCCATGAACAACATCCCCAGACCATTTTTCCTCCTCCACCAAACTTTACAGTTGGCACTATGCATTAGGGCAGGTATCGTTCTCCTGGCATCCGCCAAACCCAGATACGTCTGTCGGAC
>NC_088227.1:45514910-45517410 GCF_036934945.1 Oncorhynchus masou masou | reverse complement strand
CTATAACAGACATAAAAGTAGCTTGCACAACTTCTATTTGTAGAGGACAAACATGTCCCGTTTCTATAGAGGAAGCCATCCTTGTTTTTTTGGGGGTTTTTTTTGGGTCGTTTACAAAGTTTGTCAATATAGTGTCATGTGTCTAACTGTGTCTGTCCTCAGCCTCCGTTCTACAGTCGTAACACAGCAGAGATGTACGACAACATCCTGAACAAGCCCCTGCAGCTCAAACCCAACATCTCTAACGCTGCCAGGCACATACTGGAGGGACTGCTGCAGAAAGATCGTACGCAACGACTGGGACACAGCCACGACTTTGTGAGTGAAAACAGAGAGAGAAACACAGAGAGAAACAGAGAGAGAAACAGAGAGAGAAACAGAGAGAGAAACAGAGAGAGAAACAGAGAGAGAGAGAGAGAGACACAGAGAGAGAGAGACACAGAGAGAGAAACAGAGAGAGAGAGACACAGAGAGAGAGAGACACAGAGAGAGAAACAGAGAGAGAGAGACACAGAGAGAGAGAGACACAGAGAGAGAAACAGAGAGAGAGAGACACAGAGAGAGAGAGGGGAGGCGGAGAGTGTGTGTGAGAGGGGAGGCGGAGAGTGTGTGTGAGAGAGGAGGCGGAGAGTGTGTGTGAGAGGGGAGGCGGAGAGTGTGTGTGAGAGGGGAGGCGGAGAGTGTGTGTGAGAGGGGAGGCGGAGAGTGTGTGTGCGAGGGGAGGCGGAGAGTGTGTGTGCGAGGGGAGGCGGAGAGTGTGTGTGCGAGGGGAGGCGGAGAGTGTGTGTGCGAGGGGAGGCGGAGAGTGTGTGTGCGAGGGGAGGCGGAGAGTGTGTGTGCGAGGGGAGGCGGAGAGTGTGTGTGCGAGGGGAGGCGGAGAGTGTGTGTGCGAGGGGAGGCGGAGAGTGTGTGTGCGAGGGGAGGCGGAGAGTGTGTGTGCGAGGGAGGCGGAGAGTGTGTGTGCGAGGGGAGGCGGGGAGTGTGTGTGCGAGGGGAGGCGGGGAGTGTGTGTGCGAGAGAGGCGGGGAGTGTGTGTGAGAGGGGAGGCGGAGAGTGTGTGTGAGAGGGGAGGCGGAGAGTGTGTGTGAGAGGGGAGGCGGAGAGTGTGTGTGTGAGAAGGGAGGCGGAGAGTGTGTGTGCGAGAGAGGCGGAGAGTGTGTGTGCGAGGGGAGGCGGAGAGTGTGTGTGAGAGGGGAGGCGGAGAGTGTGTGTGCGAGAGGAGGCGGAGAGTGTGTGTGCGAGGTGAGGCGGAGAGTGTGTGTGCGAGGTGAGGCGGAGAGTGTGTGTGCGAGGGGAGGCGGAGAGTGTGTGTGCGAGGGGAGGCGGAGAGTGTGTGTGCGAGGGGAGGCGGAGAGTGTGTGTGAGAGGGGAGGCGGAGAGTGTGTGTGAGAGGGGAGGCGGAGAGTGTGTGTGAGAGGGGAGGCGGAGAGTGTGTGTGAGAGGGGAGGCGGAGAGTGTGTGTGAGAGGGGAGGCGGAGAGTGTGTGTGAGAGGGGAGGCGGAGAGTGTGTGAGAGGGGAGGCGGAGAGTGTGTGTGCGAGGGGAGGCGGGGAGTGTGTGTGCGAGAGAGGTGGAGAGTGTGTGTGAGAGGGGAGGCGGAGAGTGTGTGTGAGAGGGGAGGCGGAGAGTGTGTGTGCGAGGGGAGGCGGAGAGTGTGTGTGAGAGGGGAGGCGGAGAGTGTGTGTGCGAGGGGAGGCGGAGAGTGTGTGTGCGAGAGAGGTGGAGAGTGTGTGTGCGAGGGGAGGCGGAGAGTGTGTGCGAGGGGAGGCAGGGAGTGTGTGTGCGAGAGAGGTGGAGTGTGTGTGCGAGAGAGGTGGAGAGTGTGTGTGCGAGAGAGGTGGAGAGTGTGTGTGCGAGGGGAGGCGGAGAGTGTGTGTGCGAGGGGAGGCGGAGAGTGTGTGTGCGAGAGAGGTGGAGAGTGTGTGTGCGAGAGAGGTGGCGAGTGTGTGTGCGAGAGAGGCGGAGAGTGCGTGTGTGTCCAGTGGGTTGTTAGTGTTTTGATGAACTTGTTGGCCTCTCTTAACTCTCTCTGTCTCTGTTCTCTCTCTTTCTGTCTCTCTCTCTCTATCTCTATCTCACCCACCTTCTCTCTCTCTCTCTCTCTCTCTCTCTCTCACCCCCTTCTCTCTTTCTATCTCACCCCCCTCTCTCTCTCTCTCTCTCACCCCCCTTCTCTCTCTATCCCTATCTCACCCCCCTTCTCTCTCTCTCTTTATATCTCACCCCCCTTCTCTCTCTCTCTCTCTCTATCTATCTCACCCCCCTTCTCTCTCTCTATCCCACCCCCTTATCTTTCTCTATCCCACCCCCCTTCTCTTTCTCCCTCTATCTCACCCCCTCCCTCTCTCTCTCTCTCTCTATCTCACCCTCCCTCTTTCTCTCTCTCACCTCCCATCTCTCTCTATCTCACCCCTCCTCTCTCTCTCTCTCTCTCTCTATCTCACCTCCCCCCTCTCTCTCTCACCCCTTTCTCTCTCTCTATCTCACCCCCTTCTCTCTTT
>NC_088227.1:45482410-45509910 GCF_036934945.1 Oncorhynchus masou masou | reverse complement strand
TAACAGACTGACATATTACCAATACAACTCCTACCTCTAACATACAACTCCTACCTCTAACATACTGACATATTACCAATACAACTCCTACCTCTAACAGACTGACATATTACCAATACAACTCCTACCTCTAACATACAACTCCTACCTCTAACAGACTGACATATTACCAATACAACTCCTACCTCTAACAGACTGACATATTACCAATACAACTCCTACCTCTAACAGACTGACATATTACCAATACAACTCCTACCTCTAACAGACTGACATATTACCAATACAACTCCTACCTCTAACAGACTGACATATTACCAATACAACTCCTACCTCTAACAGACTGACATATTACCAATACAACTCCTACCTCTAACATACAACTCCTACCTCTAACAGACTGACATATTACCAACACAACTCCTACCTCTAACAGACTGACATATTACCAATACAACTCCTACCTCTAACATACAACTCCTACCTCTAACATACAACTCCTACCTCTAACAGACTGACATATTACCAATACAACTCCTACCTCTAACAGACTGACATATTACCAATACAACTCCTACCTCTAACAGACTGACATATTATCAATACAACTCCTACCTCTAACAGACTGACATATTACCAATACAACTCCTACCTCTAACAGACTGACATATTACCAATACAACTCCTACCTCTAACAGACTGACATATTACCAATACAACTCCTACCTCTAACATACAACTCCTACCTCTAACAGACTGACATATTACCAATACAACTCCTACCTCTAACAGACTGACATATTACCAATACAACTCCTACCTCTAACAGACTGACACATTACCAATACAACTCCTACCTCTAACAGACTGACATATTACCAATACAACTCCTACCTCTAACATACAACTCCTACCTCTAACAGACTGACATATTACCAATACAACTCCTACCTCTAACATACAACTCCTACCTCTAACAGACTGACATATTACCAATACAACTCCTACCTCTAACAGACTGACATATTACCAATACAACTCCTACCTCTAACAGACTGACATATTACCAATACAACTCCTACCTCTAACAGACTGACATATTACCAATACAACTCCTACCTATAACATACAACTCCTACCTCTAACAGACTGACATATTACCAATACAACTCCTACCTCTAACAGACTGACATATTACCAATACAACTCCTACCTCTAACAGACTGACATATTACCAATACAACTCCTACCTCTAACAGACTGACATATTACCAATACAACTCCTACCTCTAACAGACTGACATATTACCAATACAACTCCTACCTCTAACATACAACTCCTACCTCTAACAGACTGACATATTACCAATACAACTCCTACCTCTAACAGACTGACATATTACCAATACAACTCCTACCTCTAACAGACTGACATATTACCAATACAACTCCTACCTCTAACAGACTGACATATTACCAATACAACTCCTACCTCCAACAGACTGACATATTACCAATACAACTCCTACCTCTAACAGACTGACATATTACCAATACAACTCCTACCTCTAACATACAACTCCTACCTCTAACAGACTGACATATTACCAATACAACTCCTACCTCTAACAGACTGACATATTACCAATACAACTCCTACCTCTAACATACAACTCCTACCTCTAACAGACTGACATATTACCAATACAACTCCTACCTCTAACAGACTGACATATTACCAATACAACTCCTACCTCTAACATACAACTCCTACCTCTAACAGACTGACATATTACCAATACAACTCCTACCTCTAACAGACTGACATATTACCAATACAACTCCTACCTCTAACATACAACTCCTACCTCTAACAGACTGACATATTACCAATACAACTCCTACCTCTAACAGACTGACATATTACCAATACAACTCCTACCTCTAACAGACTGACATATTACCAATACAACTCCTACCTCTAACAGACTGACATATTACCAATACAACTCCTACCTCTAACAGACTGACATATTAACAATACAACTCCTACCTCTAACAGACTGACATATTACCAATACAACTCCTACCTCTAACAGACTGACATATTACCAATACAACTCCTACCTCTAACATACAACTCCTACCTCTAACATACAACTCCTACCTCTAACATACAACTCCTACCTCTAACATACAACTCCTACCTATAACATACAACTCCTACCTCTAACATACAACTCCTACCTCTAACATACAACTCCTACCTCTAACATACAACTCCTACCTCTAACATACAACTCCTACCTCTAACATACAACTCCTACCTCTAACAGACTGACATATTACCAATACAACTCCTACCTCTAACAGACTGACATATTACCAATACAACTCCTACCTCTAACATACAACTCCTACCTCTAACAGACTGACATATTACCAATACAACTCCTACCTCTAACATACAACTCCTACCTCTAACAGACTGACATATTACCAATACAACTCCTACCTCTAACAGACTGACATATTACCAATACAACTCCTACCTCTAACATACAACTCCTACCTCTAACAGACTGACATATTACCAATACAACTCCTACCTCTAACAGACTGACATATTACCAATACAACTCCTACCTCTAACAGACTGACATATTACCAATACAACTCCTACCTCTAACAGACTGACATATTACCAATACAACTCCTACCTCTAACAGACTGACATATTACCAATACAACTCCTACCTCTAACAGACTGACATATTACCAATACAACTCCTACCTATAACATACAACTCCTACCTCTAACATACAACTTCTTTCTACACCACATGACCAAAACTATGTGGACATCTGCCTTGCAGTTATTTAGTTACATGGTTATATAGGGAACAGTGAGAGTAACTAGGTGGTTATATAGGGAACAGTGAGAGTAACTAGGTTATATAGGGAATAGTGAGAGTAACTAGGTGGTTATATAGGGAATAGTGAGAGTAACTAGGTGGTTATATAGGGAATAGTGAGAGTAACTAGGTTATATAGGGAACAGTGAGAGTAACTAGGTGGTTATATAGGGAACAGTGAGAGTAACTAGGTGGTTATATAGGGAATAGTGAGAGTAACTAGGTGGTTATATAGGGAACAGTGAGAGTAACTAGGTTATATAGGGAACAGTGAGAGTAACTAGGTGGTTATATAGGGAACAGTGAGAGTAACTAGGTGGTTATATAGGGAACAGTGAGAGTAACTAGGTGGTTATATAGGGAACAGTGAGAGTAACTAGGTGGTTATATAGGGAACAGTGAGAGTAACTAGGTTATATAGGGAACAGTGAGAGTAACTAGGTGGTTATATAGGGAATAGTGAGAGTAACTAGGTGGTTATATAGGGAACAGTGAGAGTAACTAGGTGGTTATATAGGGAACAGTGAGAGTAACTAGGTGGTTATATAGGGAACAGTGAGAGTAACTAGGTGGTTATATAGGGAACAGTGAGAGTAACTAGGTGGTTATATAGGGAACAGTGAGAGTAACTAGGTGGTTATATAGGGAATAGTGAGAGTAACTAGGTTATATAGGGAATAGTGAGAGTAACTAGGTGGTTATATAGGGAACAGTGAGAGTAACTAGGTTATATAGGGAACAGTGAGAGTAACTAGGTGGTTATATAGGGAACAGTGAGAGTAACTAGGTGGTTATATAGGGAACAGTGAGAGTAACTAGGTGGTTATATAGGGAATAGTGAGAGTAACTAGGTGGTTATATAGGTGTTAGTGGAATTCTAAATTCCTCTGTATTGTTTCCCCATCAGAATTAAATACTCTGTCAATGCATTTAAGGGTTTGTAAGACCCTATATATATTTTATAAGAATGGACAGAGCCCCGGTCATAAAAGTCAGGTAACAGCGTTTAATTCAAGAGAGTACTGGGTATATACACATTTTACCACAGGTTATAAACTGAAAATGACGTCAGCGTTTTCTAAATGATCTATCTCTTCATGACACCGGTAGAGAGGCCCTATAGTTCTCGGACCTTTCCTCCTCGCCTGTAGCCAAGGTCCGTGTAGATAGCATTCTAGACAGTCTGGAGATAGTCCGTCCCTGCCATCTGGAGATAGTTCATCCATTTGTACCAAGGCACTGTTCTAAACTCCTGACTATATTATATACAATTGGGAATGGGAGCAAGAGAGACAATTCATATATGTACAGTACATAATAGCATTTGGACTAGTCAGTCCTGACTGAAATGTATACATAATTAGTCATCATTGATAAAAATTCCCTTAATAGGGAATAGTGAGATTAACTAGGTTATATAGGGAATAGTGAGAGAATGGTTTCTCTCCAGGAACAAGGTTGGAGTTAAAACCTACAGGAGGGTCTCTCTCCAGGAACAGGGTTGGAGTTAAAACCTACAGGAGGGTCTCTCTCCAGGAACAGGGTTGGAGTTAAAACCTACAGGAGGGTCTCTCTCCAGGAACAAGGTTGGAGTTAAAACCTACAGGAGGGTCTCTCTCCAGGAACAGGGTTGGAGTTAAAACCTCCAGGAGGGTCTCTCTCCAGGAACAGGGTTGGAGTTAAAACCTACAGGAGGGTCTCTCTCCAGGAACAGGGTTGGAGTTAAAACCTACAGGAGGGTCTCTCTCCAGGAACAGGGTTGGAGTTAAAACCTACAGGAGGGTCTCTCTCCAGGAACAGGGTTGGAGTTAAAACCTACAGGACCGTGGCTTTCCAGCGCCCTGCTCTAATTGTTAGTGGAAGTTACTGGAATTTTACAAACCTTTTCCTAGAAGTTGTTACTTATCTCACATAACTGTTGGTGTCTGATAAGACCCTATAAATGCCTAATTTGTATTATAGGGCCAACCAAGTTGTGCTGTGCTGGCCTTATTAATGATTAGTCATACAACAGTTTCTTGGAATAGAACATATCTGAGCCGGCACACAGCATAGTTCAAGTTAGCCCTGTTCAGATCAAATCACATTGTATTGGTAACATAATACACATATCTAGCAGATGTCATCGACAGCAGGTGTATCCCAAATAGCCCAATACTTCCCTATGCCAACTCACATCTTACAGGTCACGTGCACACGTTTAGCAGATGTTATCGACAGCAGGTGCATCCCAAATAGCCCCCTATTCCCTATGCCAACTCACATCTTACAGGTGACGTGCACGTGTTTATCAGATGTTATCGCTGGCGTTGCGAAATGCTTGTGTTTCCAGCTCCGACAGTGCAGTAATATATAACAAGTACTATCTAACAAATTGCACAACAATACACACAAAACTATGTAACGGAATGGAATTAAGAACGTATAAATATATGGACGAGCGATGTCAGAGCAGTATAGACTGAGATACAGTAGAATAGTATAGAATACAGTATATACATATAGAATACAGTATATACATAGACTGAGATACAGTAGAATAGTATAGAATACAGTATATACATATGGGATGAGTAATGCATAGACTGAGATACAGTAGAATAGAATAGAATACAGTATATACATATGAGATGAGTAATACATAGACTAAGATACAGTAGAATAGTATAGAATACAGTATATACATATGAGATGAGTAATACATAGACTAAGATACAGTAGAATAGTATAGAATACAGTATATACATATAGAATACAGTATATACATAGACTAAGATACAGTAGAATAGTATAGAATACAGTATATACATATAGAATACAGTATATACATATGAGATGAGTAATACATAGACTAAGATACAGTAGATTAGAATACAGTATATTCATATGAGATGAGTAATACATAGACTAAGATACAGTAGAATAGTATAGAATACAGTATATACATATGAGATGAGTAATACATAGACTAAGATACAGTAGAATAGTATAGAATACAGTATATACATATGAGATGAGTAATACATAGACTAAGATACAGTAGAATAGTATAGAATACAGTATATACATATGAGATGAGTAATACATAGACTAAGATACAGTAGAATAGTATAGAATACAGTATATACATATAGAATACAGTATATACATATAGAATACAGTATATACATATAGAATACAGTATATACATATAGAATACAGTATATACATATGAGATGAGTGTTACATAGACTAAGATACAGTAGAATAGGATAGAATACAGTATATACATATGAAATGAGTAATACATAGACCAAGATACAGTAGAATAGTATAGAATACAGTATATACATATAGAATACAGTATATACATAGACTAAGATACAGTAGAATAGTGTAGAATACAGTATATACATATAGAATACAGTATATACATATGAGATGAGTAATACATAGACTAAGATACAGTAGAATAGTATAGAATACAGTATATACATATAGAATACAGTATATACATATAGAATACAGTATATACATATAGAATACAGAATATACATATGAGATGAGTAAAACAAAATACGATAACATTATTAAAATGACTAGTGTTCCACTATTAAAGTGACCAGTGATTCCATGTCTATGTATATAGGGCAGCAGCCTCTAAGGTGCAGGGTTGAGTAACCGGGTGGTAGCCGGCTAGTGATGGCTATTTAACAGTCTGATGGCCTTGACATAGAAGTTGTTTTTCAGTCTCTCGGTCCCAGCTTTGATGCACCTGTACTGACCTCGCCTTCTGGATGGTAGCAGGGTGAACAGGCAGTGGCTCGGGTGGTTGTTGTCCTTGATGATCTTTTTGGCCTTCCTGTGACATCGGGTGCTGTAGGTGTCATGGAGGGCAGGTAGTTTGCCCCCAGTGATGCGTTGTGCAGACCTCACTACCCTCTGCAGAGCCGGTTGAGGGCGGTGCAGTTGCTGTACCAGGCGGTGATACAGCCCGACAGGATGCTCTCGATTGTGCACCTGTAAAAGTTTAACAGGGTTTTAGGTGTTCCCTGAAGTCCACGATCATCTCCTTTGTTTTGTTGACATTGAGTGAGAGGTCATTTTCCTGACACCACACGCAGAGTGCGTGTCGTCGGTCATCAGGCCCACCACTGTTGTGTCGTCTGCAACATGATGATTGAGTTGGAGGCGTGTGAGGCCATGGGTGAACAGGGAGTACAGGAGGGGGCTGAAGACGCACCCTTGTGGGGCCCCAGTGTTGAGGATCAGCGTCGTGGAGGTGTTGTTTCCTACCTTCACCACCTGGGGGCGTCCTGTCAGAAAGTCCAGGACCCAGTTGCACAGTGCGAGGTTCAGCTGAATGATGAGCTTGGAGGGTACAATGGTGTTGAATGCTGAGCTGTAGTCAATGAACAGATGGGATAGGGCAGTGTGCAGTGCGATGGTGATCGCATCATTGGTAGGCCGTCATTGTCAATAAGAATTTGTTCGTAACTGACTTGCCGAGTTAAATAAAGGTTAACCTCATGAAACTCCCCATCCCGGATCCGGGATCGTGACTAAAGCCTCAGGCTCATTAGCATAACGCAACGTTAACGATTTCTGAAAATCGCAAATAAAATTAAAATAATGCGTTTGCTCTCAAGCTTAGCCTTTTCTTAACAACACTGTCATCTCAGATTTTCAAAATATGCTTTTGAACCATAGAAATTGACTAATTTGTGTAAGAGTATGCAAAGCTAGCAATGCATTTTGAATAACATTTAGCACGCAACATTTTCACAAAAACCAGATAACCAAATAAATAAAATCATTTACCTTTGAAGAGCTTCTGATGTTTTCAATGAGGAGACTCCCAGCCACATACCAAATGCGCAGTGTTTCCTGAAAGCGTCTGTGTGTAGGAGAAATCGTTCCGTTTTCTACATTGCGCCTGGCTACCGAAACGAACCGAAAATGCAGTCACCTACAACGTAAAACTTTTTCCGGATTAACTACATAATATCGACCGAAACATGGCAAACGTTGTTTGGAATCAGTCCTCAAGGTGTTTTTTCACATATCTCTTCATTGACATGCAGTTCGTGGAAGCTTGCTTTACTCTCTGTATTGTTTGGAAAAATACTGGCAGGTGACTTTTGCGCACCAATTTCGGCGCAGGACACCGGGCGGACACGTGGTAAATGTGGTCTCTTATGGTCAATCTTCCAATGATCTGCCTACAAATACGTCACAATGCTGCAGACACCTTGGGGAAACGACAGAAAGGGCAGACTCATTCCTCTTGCGTTCACAGCCATATAAGGAGATCATGACAAACAGAGCCTCAAAAATCCTTGTCATTTCCTGGATGCCATCTCATCTTGGTTTTGCCTGAAGCTCACGTTAAAGGGCACGCACAGAGAAGATCTTTGTATTTCTGGACACGTCAGAGTGTTTTCTTTCGAACAGTAGCAATTATATGCATAGTCGAGCATCTTTTTGTGACAAAATATCTTGTTTAAAACGGGAACGTTTTTCATCCAAAAATGAAATTGCGCCCCTAGAGTTCCAACAGGTTAAATAAAAGAAAAAAGAAAGAACCACAAAATAGCAAAGTTGGGTCAAAGCTCGCAAGACGACAACCACAGTACGGCGTCATCTTCCTTTACGTGCTAACATGTTTCACCAATCCCTCGTGTGTGAGATATCATCTCATATATCTGTGTACACTGTCCCCGATGCAGTGAAAATATAAATAACATCTAAAAAATAAACGTTATGCGACATCGTTTGGAGTGCGGACCCAACACACCTTTTGGTCTGAATTTAAGGGTCCGACCAAAACACGATGACCCAACACACCCTTTGGTCTGAATTTAAGGGTCCGACCAAAACACGATGACCCAACACACCTTTTGGTCTGAATTTAAGGGTCCAACCAAAACACGATGACCCAACACACCTTTTGGTCTGAATTTAAGGGTCCGACCAAAACACGATGATCCTCTTTTGACAACACAGACACAACATTATTCTCCTTAATTATCTACTTTGGATTGTTTTATTATTACAACAAAGAAAAAATACATATTAGACGTGTCGATCTTTTCAACAGTTTGGCAAATAAGATACAAAAAACATCTGCCCATCCCGACGTACAGCAGAAACCCACCTTTTGGACTCCTACGACGTGTTCCAAACAGCACACTATTCCCTATTGCAGTGCACTACCTACCTACATAGAGTGCCATTTGGGATGCCATTAGACAGGAGAACAGGAGGCTACAGACGGGAGGGTCATACCTGTTTTGTCTGCTCACTGCAGTGTTTCACAACTCCGATAGAACAGGAAATGACAGCTGATGTTCTGGTCAGAGGTGAAAGGTCAAACAAACCCGCTGTTATTGTCCGTTCAAAAGTTACAATGGAGCCATTTCCTATTTCAAATCATTTCGGGGTCACAATTAGGTACTGTGATTGTTTTCATTTAAAATGGACAACAGCAAAAAAAATAAACAAAACAGTATTTTTTTAGCAATGATATAAAAAAAACTGAAAAAGAAAACTGTTATTGGTAGAGAGGTTAATTTTGTACATTATTTTAATTGGTCTATTAACTAATGTACCACCCTTGATGTCACTATGTCGTCCAAACCTCCAACCCACTATAAATTCACATTTCAGGCAGGCTTTTCAAACAGCTATTACAATGAAAGGATTTCAGTGTACTATTCCAATGCCATAAGGCAGTACAATAGTATATATATATTATACTATACTGAACAATAGTATATATATATATTATACTATACTGAACAATAGTATATATATATTATACTATACTGAACAATAGTATATATATTATACTATACTGAACAATAGTATATATATATATTATACTATACTGAACAGTAGTATATATATTATACTATACTGAACAATAGTATATATATTATACTATACTGAACAATAGTATATATATATTATACTATACTGAACAATAGTATATATATATATATTATACTGAACAATGGTATATATATTATACTATACTGAACAATAGTATATATATATTATACTATACTGAACAATAGTATATATATATATATTATACTGAACAATAGTATATATATATTATACTATACTGAACAATAGTATATATATATTATACTATACTGAACAATAGTATATATATATATATTATACTGAACAATAGTATATATATATTATACTATACTGAACAATGGTATATATATATATATTATACTATACTGAACAATAGTATATATATATATATTATACTGAACAATAGTATATATATATATATTATACTGAACAATAGTATATATATATATATTATACTATACTGAACAATAGTATATATATATATATTATACTATACTGAACAATAGTATATATATATATATTATACTGAACAATAGTATATATATTATACTGAACAATGGTATATATATTATACTATAATGAACAATAGTATATATATATATTATACTATACTGAACAGTAGTATATATATTATACTATACTGAACAATAGTATATATATTATACTATACTGAACAATAGTATATATATATTATACTATACTGAACAATAGTATATATATATATATTATACTGAACAATAGTATATATATATTATACTATACTGAACAATAGTATATATATATTATACTATACTGAACAATAGTATATATATATATATTATACTGAACAATAGTATATATATATTATACTATACTGAACAATGGTATATATATATATATTATACTATACTGAACAATAGTATATATATACTATACTATACTATACTGAACAATAGTATATATATTATACTATACTGAACAATAGTATATATATATATACTATACTGAACAATAGTATATATATTATACTATACTGAACAATAGTACATATATTATACTATACTGGACAATAGTATATATATTATACTATACTGAACAATAGTATATATATTATACTATACTGAACAATAGTATATATATTATACTATACTGAACAATAGTATATATATTATACTATACTGAACAATAGTATACAGTGCCTTGCGAAAGAATTCGGCCCCCTTGAACTTTGGACCTTTTGCCACATTTCAGGCTTCAAACATAAAGATATAAAACTGTATTTTTTTGTGAAGAATCAACAACAAGTGGGACACAATCATGAAGTGGAACTACATTTATTGGATATTTCAAACTTTTTTAACAAATCAAAAACTGAAAAATTGGGCGTGCAAAATTATTCAGCCCCCTTAAGTTAATACTTTGTAGCGCCACCTTTTGCAGCGATTACAGCTGTAAGTTGCTTGGGGTATGTCTCTATCAGTTTTGCACATCGAGAGACTGAATTTTTTTCCCATTCCTCCTTGCAAAACAGCTCCAGCTCAGTGAGGTTGGATGGAGAGCATTTGTGAACAGCAGTTTTCAGTTCTTTCCACAGATTCTCGATTGGATTCAGGTCTGGACTTTGACTTGGCCATTCTAACACCTGGATGTGTTTATTTTTGAACCATTCCATTGTAGATTTTGCTTTATGTTTTGGATCATTGTCTTGTTGGAAGACAAATCTCCGTCCCAGTCTCAGGTCTTTTGCAGACTCCATCAGGTTTTCTTCCAGAATGGTCCTGTATTTGGCTCCATCCATCTTCCCATCAATTTTAACCATCTTCCCTGTCCCTGCTGAAGAAAAGCAGGCCCAAACCATGATGCTGCCACCACCATGCTTGACAGTGGGGATGGTGTGGTCAGGGTGATGTGCTGTGTTGCTTTTACGCCAAACATAACGTTTTGCATTATTGCCAAAAAGTTCAATTTTGGTTTCATCTGACCAGAGCACCTTCTTCCACATGTTTGGTGTGTCTCCCAGGTGGCTTGTGGCAAACTTTAAACAACACTTTTTATGGATATCTTTAAGAAATGTCTTTCTTCTTGCCACTCTTCCATAAAGGCCAGATTTGTGCAATATACGACTGATTGTTGTCCTATGGACAGAGTCTCCCACCTCAGCTGTAGATCTCTGCAGTTCATCCAGAGTGATCTCTTGGCTGCATCTCTGATCAGTCTTCTCCTTGTATGAGCTGAAAGTTTAGAGGGACGGCCAGGTCTTGGTAGATTTGCAGTGGTCTGATACTCCTTCCATTTCAATAGTATCGCTTGCACAGTGCTCCTTGGGATGTTTAAAGCTTGGGAAATCTTTTTGTATCCAAATCCGGCTTTGAACTTCTTCACAACAGTATCTCGGACCTGCCTGGTGTGTTCCTTGTTCTTTATGATGCTCTCTACGCTTTTAACGGACCTCTGAGACTATCACAGTGCAGGTGCATTTATACGGAGACTTAATTACACACAGGTGGATTGTATTTATCATCATTAGTCATTTAGGTCAACATTGGATCATTCAGAGATCCTCACTGAACTTCTGGAGAGAGTTTGCTGCACTGAAATTAAAGGGGCTGAATAATTTTGCACGCCCAATTTTTCAGTTTTTGATTTGTTAAAAAAGTTTGAAATATCCAATAAATGTCGTTCCACTTCATGATTGTGTCCCACTTGTTGTTGATTCTTCACAAAAATATATAGTTTTATATCTTTACGTATGAAGCCTGAAATGTGGCAAAAGGTCGCAAAGTTCAAGGGGGCCGAATACTTTCGCAAGGCACTGTATATATACTATACTATACTGAACAATAATATATATATATTATACTATACTGAACAATAGTATATATATATTATACTGAACAATAGTATATATATTATACTGAACAATAGTATATATATTATACTGGACAATGGTATATATATATATATTATACTGAACAATAGTATATATAGTATACTATACTGAACAATAGTATATATATTATACTATACTGAACAATAGTATATATATTATACTATACTGGACAATAGTATATATATTATACTATACTGAACAATAGTATATATATTATACTATACTGGACAATAGTATATATATATATATTATACTATACTGAACAATAGTATATATATATATATATTATATACTGAACAAAAAAACATAAACGCAACATGTAGTGTTTGTCCCATGTTTCATGAGCTGAAATAAAAAGATACCAGACATTTTTTCATACGCACAAAAAAAAAGCTTATTTATCTCAAATTTTGTGCACAAATTTGTTTCCATTCCTGTTAGTGAGCTTTTCTCCTTTGCCAAGATAATCCATCCAGCTGACAGGTGTGGCATAGAAAGAAGCTGATTAAACAGCATGATCATTACACAGGTGCACCTTGTGCTGGGGACAATAAAAGGCCACTCTAAAATGTGCAGTTTTGTCACAACACAATGCCACAGATGTCTCAAGTTTTGAGGTAGTGTGCAATTGGCATGCTGACTGCAGGAATGTCCATCAGAGCTGTTGACAGAAAATTGAATGTTAATTTCTCTACCATAAGCCGCCTCCAATGTAATTTTAGAGAATTTTTGCAGTACCGCCAACCGGCTTCACAACCGCAGACCACGTGTAACCATGCCTGAGCCCAGTCACGTGAATTCCACAGATTTATTTATTTCTATTGATTGATTTCTTTAAAGAGAATGAACTGTAACTCAGTAAAATGTAAAAAAAATTGTTACATGTTGCATATTTTTTATTTTTTGTTCAGTAAATATAAAACACAGAAAAATCACGATTTTGACTGCACTGGATCTTTAAAGACAGTGTTTCTGGTTTTCATGTTCCTCCAACAGTACGAACTCTTATTGTGCTAAGCACAAACACACCTGGAGTGTATTCACTAGTCGGAATTAGTTGCAAAACATTTTGTCTGTTTGCAAATGTTTAGTCTTTTACAAAGCTTTTTTTTTGTTGCAAAACGTTTTGAAACAGTTCACGTTTAATGGAAAACGTTTTGCATCGAAAACAAGAGTTTCAATTGGACCAATTCAGGTAGGTGCCTCTCACGATTTTGTTCCATTTTCTACTCTGTTTGCTTCCTAGAGTAAACGGTTTCTGAAACATCTGCTATCAATACCTGATTCAACTGGTTAAGGGCTAGACTGTTATTTGACTAACTGACTCTGATTTTCTTGTGAGGAAATTAAGAAACACAGCTGTAAACCATGCCCAGAACAGATAACTGTGTACAGACAGGTCAGACAGTACCAGACACAGCCACATCAGTGGTGGCTGGTTGCACTTTAAATCGGAGAATGAGCTCATAGTAAACGAACGGGAATGAATGGAATACTATTAATGAATTAATTAATGAATGGAATACTATTAATGAATTAATTAATGAATGGAACACTATTAATGAATTAATTAATGAATGGAACACTATTAATGAATGAATGAATGAATGGAACACTATTAAACACATTGCATTGATTCCATTCCAGTCATTTATATGAACCTGTCCTCCCCTCACTACCACTGTACTATCTTATCAGAATGTATTCAGACCCCTTGACTTTTTACACATTCTGTTACATTACAGTCTTATTCTAAAATGGATAAAAAAATATTTTAAAAAATCCTCAGCAATCCACACACACGATACCCCATAATGACATCACAATACCCCATAATGACATCACGATACCCCATAATGACATCACGATACCCCATAATGACATCACGATACCCCATAATGACATCACAATACCCCATAATGACATCACGATACCCCATAATGACATCACGATACCCCATAATGACATCACAAAACACCATAATGACATCACGATACCCCATAATGACATCACGATACCCCATAATGACATCACGATACCCCATAATGACATCACAATACCCAATAATGACATCACGATACCCCATAATGACAAAACGAAAACAGGTTTTTAGACATTTTTGCAAATGTATTAAAAATAAGAAACAGAAATACCTTATTTACATAAGTATTCAGACCCCTTTGCTGTGAGACTCTAAAATTGATCTCAGGTGCATCCTGTTTCCATTGATCATCCTTGAGATGTTTCTACAACTTGGAGTCCACCTGTGGTAAATTCAATTAATTGGATATGATTTGGACACACACCTGTCTATATAAGGTCCCACAGTTGACAGGTGCATATCTGAGAAAAAAACAAGCCATGAGGTAGAAGGATTTGTCCGTAGAGCTCCGAGACAGGATTGTGACGAGGCACAGATCTGAAGAAGGGTACCAAAACAATTCTTCAGCATTGAAGGTCCCCAAGAACACAGTGGCCTCCATCATTCTTAAATGGAAGAAGTTTGGAACCACTAAGACTCTTCCTAGAGCTGGCTGCCCGACCAAAATGATCAATCGGGGAGAAGGGCCTTGGTCAGGGAGGTAACCAAGAACCAAATGGTCACCCTGACAAAGCTCTAGAGTTCCTCTGTGGAGATGGGAGAACCTTCCAGAAAGACAACCATCTCTGGAGCACTCCACCGATCAGGCCTTTATGGTAGTGGCCAGACGGAAGCCACTCCTCAGTAAAAGACACATGACAGCCCGCTTGGAGTTTGCCAAAAGGCACCTAAAGACTCTCAGACCATGAGAAACAAGATTCTCTGGTCTGATGAAACCAAGATTGAACTCTTTGGCCTGAATGCCAAGCGTCACGTCTGGAGGAAACATGGCACCATCCCTATGGTGAAGCATGGTGGTTATTCAGGGACTCAAATCAAATCAAATCCAATTTTATTGGCAACATACACGTGGTTAGCAGATGTTAAAGCGAGTGTAGCGAAATGCTTGTGCTTCTAGTTCCGACAATGCAGTAATATCTAAAAAGTAATCTAACAATTCCACAACAACTACCTAATACACACAAATCTAAAGGAGTGAATGAGTATATGTACATATAGTATATGGCTGAGCGATGACTGAGCAGCATGGTGCAATAGATGGTATAAAATACAGTGTGTATACATATGAGATGAGTAATGTAAGATATGTAAACATTATTAAAGTGGCTGGTGTTCCATTTATTAAAGTGGCCAGTGATATGAGTCTCTATGTCGGCAGCAGCCTCTCTGTGCTAGTGATGGCTGTTTAACAGTCTGATGGCCTTGAGATAGAAGCTGTTTTTCAGTCTCTCGGTCCCAGCTTTGATGCACCTGTACTGACCTCGCCGTCTGGATGATAGCGGGGTGAACAGGCAGTGGCTCGGATGGTTGTTGTCCTTGATGATCTTATTGGCCTTCCTGTGACATTGGGTGGTGTAGGTGTCCTGGAGGGCAGGTAGATTGCCCCCGGTGATGTGTTGGGCAGACCTCACTACCCTCTGGAGAGCCTAACGGTTGAGGGCGGAGCAGTTGCCGTACCAGGCGGTGATACAGCCCGACAGGATGCTCTCGATTGTGCATCTGTATAAGTTTGTGAGGGTTTTAGGGGCCAAGCCAAATGTCTTCAGCCTCCTGAGGTTGAAGAGGCGCTGTTGTGCCTTCTTTACCACGCTGTCTGTGTTGGTGGACCATTTCAGATGGTCAGTGATGTGTACGCCGAGGAACTTGAATCTTTCCACCTTCTCCACTGCGTCCCGTCGATGTGGATAGGGGGGTGCTCCCTCTGCTGTTTCCTGAAGTCCACAATCATCTCTTCCTCTGTAGGCCGTTTCATCGTTGTTGGTGATCAAGCCCACTACTGTTGTGTCGTCTGCAAACTTGTTGATTGAGTTGGAGGCTGCATGGCCACGCAGTCGTGGGTGAACAGGAGGGGGCTGAGGGCGCACCCTTGTAGGGTTGAGGATCAGCGAAGAGGAGGTGATGTTTCCTACTTTCACCATCTGGGGGCGGCCGTCAGGAAGTCCAGGTCCCAGTTGCACAGGGCGGGGTTCATACCCAAGGCCTCGGGCTTAATGATGAGTTTGGAGGGCACTATGGTGTTGAATGCTGAGCTGAAGTCAATGAACATTATTCTTACATAGGTATCCCTCTTGTCCAGATGGGATAGGGCCGTGTGCAGTGTGAAGGCTGTGGATCTATTGGGGCGGTATGCAAATTGAAATGGGTCAAGGGTGTCAGGTAAGGTGGAGGTGAGTGTTATGGGAAAATAGTCATTTAATTCAGTTATCTTTGGGTCCAGGAACAATGGTGGCCATCTTGAAGCATGTGGTGACAGCAGACTGGTATAGGGAGAGATTGAATATGTCCGTAAACACACTGGCCAGATTGAGGCAAAGATGAACGGAGCAAAGCACAGAGAGATCCTTGATGAAAACCTGCTCCTAAGCTCTCAGGACCTCAGAGTGGGGTGAAGGTTCACCTTCCAACAGGACAACAATCTTAAGCACACATCGAAGACAACACAGGAGTGGCTGTGGAAAAAGTCTCTGAATGTCTTTGAGTTGGCCCAGCCAGAGGCTGGACTGAAACCTGATCGAACATCTCTGGAGAGACATGAAAATAAGCTGTGCAGCAACACTCCCCATCCAACCTGACAGAGCTTAAGAGGTTCTGCAGAGAAGAATGGGAGAAACTCCCCAAATAGAGGTGTGCCAAGCTTGTAGCATCACACCCAAGAAGACTCGAGGCTGTTTTCGCTGCCAAAGGTGCTTCATCAAAGTACTGTCAAGGGTCTGAATACTTACAGTACTAGTCACTCATTTAAGACTGTGCAAAGCTGTAATCAAGGCAAAGGGTGGCTACTTTCAAGAATCTCAAATATAAAATATTGTTTTGATTTGTTTAACACTTTTATGGTTACAACATGATTCCATAGTGTTATTTCATAGTTCTGATGTCTTCACTTTTATTCTACAATGTAGAAAATAGTACAAATAAAGAAAAACCCTTCAATGAGTAGTGTCTATACTTTTGACTCGTACTGTATGTAAATTTTATATAATTTATTTTGTATTACATTTTTTTTTTGCTTTGTCATTATGGGGTATTGTGATGTCATTATGGGGTATTGTGATGTCATTATGGGGTATTGTGATGTCATTATGGGGTATTGTGATGTCATTATGGGGTATTGTGCATAGATTGATGAGAGGGGGAAAAAAACAATTGAATCCATTTCAGAATAAGGCTGTAACCTAACAAAATGTGGGAAAAGTCAAGGGCTCTGAATACCAGTGGAAACAGCAGCTTAAACCCCATTTACACAGAGACAAAACCCCTTATTTGATACATTTTGTTACCTTCTTTCTTGTAAAGGTGTGTGAAAGTGGTAGTGGGTCAAATACATGGTATATAATGACACATTTTGACCCAGCTCCAGACCATGTGTCCCAATATCAAACTGTGGTGAATGGAGGTGTTTTTCCCCCATGGTAAATTCATTAACATGTCTATTGTTTAACACGTCCCTAACTTGAAACAGTCCCCGTTTGAATAAATTCGGGGTGATACAGAAAATCGTTTATTTTTTCCCCCCCAAGATAAACTCCTGTGTATTCTGTTTGAAAACAGTAGAAAGTGTTACAAACAGGTTAGCAATCCAGAGGTCAGAGTTCCATCTGAGCCTCAGGGTTTCTCTCTCAATAGGAGGGAAGGAGGGAGGGAGCGAAGGAGAAGAAAGTGATCTCATAGTCATATGGTTGTTCTCCTTCTATCATCCCTCTTCTACCTCTCTCCTCCTCCTTTCTCGGCCTCCCTCTTCTCCATTTCTCACATTTCCTCTCTCCTCCCAGATCTTCGTCCCTCTGCTGTGGACAGCTAGGCGAGAGGGTGAGGGTTCAGAGTTGAGAGTTCAGGGGTCCTGTGAATGGTGAACAGAGTCTCCTGGGGTTGCACTCGATGCCAGAACCTCACCTTCAGCTGCTTTCTAGGTGAGGAGAGAGGTAGAGACAGAAAGCAAGAGAGAGACGTAGAGAGAGAGATAGAGACAGAAAGCAAGAGAGAGGTAGAGAGAGAGAGATGTATTAAGAGACAGAGAGCAAGAGAGGTAGAGAGAGAAACAGAGTGCAAGAAAGTTAGAGAGAGAGAGGTAGAGAGAGAGAGAGAGAGGGAGAAAGATGTATTAAGAGACAGAGCAAGAGAGGTAGAGAGAGGTAGAGAGAGAGAGAGAGTGTAAGAAAGGTAGAGAGAGAGGTAGAGAGAGAGGTAGAGAGAGTGCAAGAAAGGTAGAGAGAGAGGTAGAGAGAGAGAGAGAGTGCAAGAAAGGTAGAGAGGGAGGTAGAGAGAGAGGTAGAGAGGGAGGTAGATGTAGAAAGAGAGGTAGAAAGAGAGAGGTAGAGAGAGAGAGAGAGGAGGAGCAGAAGGAGAGAGAGATATGAGTATAGAGCTAGCAGAGGTTGTCTTGACCAATATTGACCAAGTCAAACCACTTCTTACACTAGAACTCTCGAACTAACATTTGGTGGGTAGGGGTGTACATCTAGGAACTAGGTAGATGTTCTGGGTGGTGACTAAAGATCTTTGACTGTTTCCCTAATCCCTATGGGCCCTGGTGTGTGTGGGGGTTTACTTATTGGCCAGTTCTTTAGAGATCTGTTCCAGTGTGCGTCCCTGAGTCTCTGGGATGTAGAGGATGACGAAGACCAGCAGGATGAAGCTTATGGTGGCGTACAGGAACATCACGTTGGGAACACCAATCCTCTCTGCAGGGGGACCATAATAGATGTTACACAACCTCATCTACTCAGCAGGGGGACCATAATACATGTTACACACCCATCCTCTCTGCAGGGTGATAATAAATGTTACACACCAATCCTCTCTGCAGGGGGACCATAATAACTGTTACACACCCATCCTCTCTGCAGGGGGATAATACATGTTAAACACCTCATCTACTCAGCAGGGGGACCATAATAAATGTTACACACCAATCCTCTCTGCAGGGGGATAATACATGTTAAACACCTCATCTACTCAGCAGGGGGACCATAATAGATGTTACACACCCATCCTCTCTGCAGGGGGATAATACATGTTAAACACCTCATCTACTCAGCAGGGGGACCATAATAAATGTTACACACCCATCCTCTCTGCAGGGGGATAATACATGTTAAACACCTCATCTACTCAGCAGGGGGACCATAATAAATGTTACACCTCGTCATCCTCTCTGCAGGGGGATAATACATGTTAAACACCTCATCTACTCAGCAGGGGGACCATAATAAATGTTACACCTCGTCATCTTCTCTACAGGAAGGAAGTAACAAACATGACACGCCTCCACATCTACTCAGCAGGGGGACCATAATACATGTTACACCTCGTCATCTTCTCTACAGGAAGGAAGTAGCAAACATGACACGCCTCCACATCTACTCAGCAGGGGGACCATAATAAATGTTACACCTCGTCATCCTCTCTACAGGAAGGAAGTAACAAACATGACACGCCTCCACATCTACTCAGCAGGGGGACCATAATAAATGTCACACCTATACAGTGCCTTGACTTTTTCTACAGTTACAGCCTTATTGTAAAATTGATTGAATAGTTTTTTCCTCCTCATCAATCTACACACAATACCCCATAATGACATCACAATACCCCATAATGACAAATTCAAAACAGCTTTTTAGATTTTTTTTGCAAATGTATAAAAAATCAAAAACAGAAATATCACATTTACCTAAGTATTCAGACCCTTTACTCAGTACTTTGTTGAAGCACCTTTGACAGTGATTACAGCCTCCAGTCGTCTTGGGTATGACGCTACAAGCTTGGCACACCTGTATTTGGGGAGTTTCTCCCATTCTTCTCTGCAGATCCTCTCAAGCTCTGTCAGGTTGAATGGGGAGCTATTTTCAGGTCTCTCCAGAGATGTACGATCGGGTTCAAGTCCGGGCTCTGGCTGGGCCACTCAAGGACATTCAGAGACTTGTCCCAAAGCCACTCCTACGCTGTCTTGGCTGTGTGCTTAGGGTCGTTGTCCTGTTGGAAGGTGAACCTTTGCCCCAGAGGTCCTGAGCGCCCTGGAGCAGGTTCTCATCAAGGATCTCTCTGTACTTCACTCCTTTCATCTTTGCCTCGTCCTGATTAGTCTCCCAGTCTGCTCTGTCAGAGTGACCATCGGGTTCTTGATCACCTCCCTGACCAAGGCCCTTCTCCCCCTCAATTGTTCATTTTGGCCCAGCGTCCAGCTCTTGGAAGAGTCTTGGTGGCTCCAACCTTCTTCCATTTTTAAGAATGATGGAGCCCACTGTGTTCTTGGGGATCTTCAATGTTGCAGAAATGTTTTGGTACCCTTCCCCACATCTGTGCCTCAACACAATCCTGTCTCGGAGGTCTACGGACAATTCCTTCGACCTCACGGCTTGGTTTTTGCTCTGACATGCACTGTCAACTGTGGGAACTTGTATAGACAGGTGTTTGCCTTTCCAAATCATGTCCTATCAATTGAATTTACCACAGGGGGACTCCAATCAAGTTGTAGAAATATCTCAAGGGTGATCAATGGAAACAAGATGCACCTGAGATCAATTTCTCAATTTCGAGTCTCATAGCAAAAGGTCTGAATACTAATGTAAATAAGTATTTATGTCTTTTATTTTTAATACATTTGCAAAACATTTGGAAAAACATTTTTTTTTCACTTTGTCATTATGGGGTATTGTGATGTCATTATGGGGTATTGTGATGTCATTATGGGGTATTGTGATGTCATTATGGGGTATTGTGATGTCATTATGGGTTATTGTTCGTAGATTGATAAGGGAAATGTTTTAATTAATCCATTTTTAGAATAAGGCTGTAATGTAACAAAATGTGGAAAAAGTCAAGGGGTCTGAATACTTTCCGAATACACTGTATACTATTATATCCTACGTATTCTACAGATATACTATATATACTATGCACATACTGTCATAATGTGTATTCATCCCATCGCATATATATATATATATATATACTGTATATATACTCTGGACTCCGACATTGCTCGTCTTAATATTTCTATATTTCTTAATTACGTTATTTTACTTTTAGATTTGTGTGTATTGTGGTGAATTGTTCGATATTATTACACTGTTGGAGCTGAGAACACAATCATTTAGCTAAACCGGCAATAACATCTGCTAAATATGTGTATGTGAACGGTAAGATTTGATTTGAGGATCAACAGACTGATCAACTCTATGCGAAGGAGATGTGTCGTGCTGCTTGAGGTAAATGGTGGTCACACCAGATACTGACTGGTTTTCTGATCCACACTCCTACCTTCTTTTAATAAAAAGTACAGTAGATCTCCAGGAAGAGGGTTGGGCTGAACCTACAGGACAGTAGATCTCCAGGAAGAGGGTTGGACTGAACCTACAGGACAGTAGATCTCCAGGAAGAGGGTTGGGCTGAACTCACTGGACAGTAGATCTCCGGGAAGAGGGTTGGGCTGAACCTACAGGGCAGTAGATCTCCAGGAAGAGGGTTGGGCTGAACCTACAGGACAGTAGATCTACAGGAAGAGGGTTGGACTGAACCTACAGGACAGTAGATCTCCAGGAAGAGGGTTGGGCTGAACCTACAGTACAGTAGATCTCCAGGAAGAGGGTTGGGCTGAACCTACAGTACAGTAGATCTCCAGGAAGAGGGTTGGGCTGAACTCACTGGACAGTAGATCTCCAGGAAGAGGGTTGGGCTGAACTCACTGGACAGTAGATCTCCAGGAAGAGGGTTGGGCTGAACTCACTGGACAGTAGATCTCCAGGAAGAGGGTTGGGCTGAAACCACTTGACAGCAGATCTCCAGGAAGAGGGTTGGGCTGAACCTACAGTACAGTAGATCTCCAGGAAGAGGGTTGGGCTGAACCTACAGGACAGTAGATCTACAAGAAGAGGGTTGGACTGAACCTACAGGACAGTAGATCTCCAGGAAGAGGGTTGGGCTGAACCTACAGTACAGTAGATCTCCAGGAAGAGGGTTGGGCTGAACCTACAGGACAGTAGATCTCCAGGAAGAGGGTTGGGCTGAACCTACAGGACAGTAAATCTACAGGAAGACGGTTGGACTGTAAACCTACAGTACAGTAGATCTCCAGGAAGAGGGTTGGACTGAACCTACAGGACAGTAGATCTCTAGGAAGAGGGTTGGGCTGAACCCACTGGACAGTTGACCTCCAGGAAGAGGGTTGGGCTGAACCTACAGTACAGTAGATCTCCAGGAAGAGGGTTGGACTGTAAACCTACAGTACAGTAGATCTCCAGGAAGAGGGTTGGGCTGAACTAACTGGACAGTAGATCTCCGGGAAGAGGGTTGGGCTGAACCTACAGTACAGTAGATCTCCAGGAAGAGGGTTGGGCTGAACCTACAGTACAGTAGACCTCCAGGAAGAGGGTTGGGCTGAACCTACAGTACAGTAGATCTCCAGGAAGAGGGTTGGGCTGAACTCACTGGACAGTAGATCTCCGGGAAGAGGGTTGGGCTGAACCTACAGGACAGTAGATCTCCAGGAAGAGGGTTGGGCTGAACCTACAGTAGAGTAGATCTCCAGAAAGAGGGTTGGGCTGAACCTACAGGACAGTAGATCTCCAGGAAGAGGGTTGGGCTGCCCTGGTCTAGAAAAATCAGAGTGAAGACTGCCGCTCTGCCTAGTTGGTTTGATTAACCTGCTGAACTAGTCTAGTCAGACAAAACAAGATAAAAACTAGGCCCTGGTTCAAAATACCATCCGATATAGAGCCCTGGGAGGCAGCCCTAGTGTGTAATATCAATGGGAGGCAGCCCTAGTGTGTAATATCAATGGGAGGCAGCCCTAGTGTGTAATATCAATGGGAGGCAGCCCTAGTGTGTAATATCAATGGGAGGCAGCCCTAGTGTGTAATATCAATGGGAGGCAGCCCTAGTGTGTAATATCAATGGGAGGCAGCCCTAGTGTGTAATATCAATGGGAGGCAGCCCTAGTGTGTAATATCAATGGGAGGTAGCCCTAGTGTGTAATATCAATGGGAGGCAGCCCTAGTGTGTAATATACTGTATTTATTTATACATATATACACACAATACCGTTCAAAAGTTTGGGGTCACTAAGATAAATGTCCTTGTTTTTGAAAGAAAAGCACATTTCTTGTCCATTAAAATAACATCAAATTGATCAGAAATACAGTGTAGACATTGTTAACGTTGTATATGACTATTGTAGCTGGAAACGGCAGATTTTTAATGGAATATCTACATAGGCGTACAGAGGCCCATTATCAGCAACCATCACTCCTGTGTTCCAATGGCACATTGTGTTAGCTAATCCAAGTTTATCATTTAAAAGGCTAACTGATCATTAGAAAACCCCTTTGTAATTATGTTAGCACAGCTGAAAACTGTCGTTCAGATTAAAGAAGGAATACAACTGGCCTTCTTTAGACAAGTTGAGTATCTGGAGCATCAGCATTTGTGGGTTCGATTACAGGCTCAACATAGCCAGAAACAAAGAACTTTCTTCTGAAACTCGTCAGTCTATTCTCGTACAACGCTGTGTACTACTCCCTTCACAGAACAGCACAAACTGTCTCTAACCAGAATAGAAAGAGGAGTGGGAGGCTCCGGTACACAACTGAGCAAGAGGACAAGTACATTAGAGTGTCTAGTTTGAGAAACAGACCCCTCACAAGTCCTCAACTGGCAGCTTCATTAAATAATACCCACAAAACACCAGTCTCAACGTCAACAGTGAAGAGGCGACTCTGGGATGCTGGCCTTCTAGGCAGAGTTCCTCTGTCCAGTCTCAACGTCAACAGTGAAGAGGAGACTCTGGGATGCTGGTCTTCTAGACAGAGTTCCTCTGTCCAGTCTCAACGTCAACAGTGAAGAGGAGACTCTAGGATGCTGGTCTTCTAGACAGAGTTCCTCTGTCCAGTCTCAACGTCAACAGTGAAGAGGCGACTCTGGGATGCTGGCCTTCTAGGCAGAGTTCCTCTGTCCAGTCTCAACGTCAACAGTGAAGAGGAGACTCTGGGATGCTGGTCTTCTAGACAGAGTTCCTCTGTCCAGTCTCAACGTCAACAGTGAAGAGGTGACTCTGAGATGCTGGCCTTCTAGGCAGAGTTCCTCTGTCCAGTCTCAACGTCAACAGTGAAGAGGAGACTCTGGGATGCTGGTCTTCTAGGCAGAGTTCCTCTGTCCAGTCTCAACGTCAACAGTGAAGAGGAGACTCTGGGATGCTGGTCTTCTAGACAGAGTTCCTCTGTCCAGTCTCAACGTCAACAGTGAAGAGGAGACTCCAGGATGCTGGCCTTCTAGGCAGAGTTCCTCTGTCCAGTCTCAACGTCAACAGTGAAGAGGAGACTCCAGGATGCTGGCCTTCAAGGCAGAGTTCCTCTGTCCAGTCTCAACGTCAACAGTGAAGAGGAGACTCTGGGATGCTGGCCTTCTAGACAGAGTTCCTCTGTCCAGTCTCAACGTCAACAGTAAAGAGGCGACTCTGGGATGCAGGTCTTCTAGGCAGAGTTCCTCTGTCCAGTCTCAACGTCAACAGTGATGAGGCGACTCTGGGATGCTGGCCTTCTAGACAGAGTTCCTCTGTCCAGTCTCAACGTCAACAGTGAAGAGGTGACTCTGGGATGCTGGCCTTCTAGGCAGAGTTCCTCTGTCCAGTCTCAACGTCAACAGTGAAGAGGTGACTCTGGGATGCTGGCCTTCTAGGCAGAGTTCCTCTGTCCAGTCTCAACGTCAACAGTGAAGAGGAGACTCTGGGATGCTGGTCTTCTAGGCAGAGTTCCTCTGTCCAGTCTCAACGTCAACAGTGAAGAGGAGACTCTGGGATGCAGGCCTTCTAGGCAGAGTTCCTCTGTCCAGTCTCAACGTCAACAGTGAAGAGGAGACTCTGGGATGCTGGCCTTCTAGACAGAGTTCCTCCACTCGTTAACCGTATCGTTATGAAGCTTGGAGTATTCTAGAAAAACGGCGCATTACTCAGTGTGATTCCATACGACTGATTGTGTTGGACCACACCTCATCTGTACTGCACCTCAGCTGTACTGCACCTCAGCTGTACTGCACCTCATCTGTACTGCACCTCATCTGTACTGCACCTCGGCTGTACTGCACCTCGGCTGTACTGCCCCTCGGCTGTACTGCCCCTCAGCTGTACTGCACCTCAGCTGTACTGCACCTCAGCTGTACTGTACCTCAGCTGTACTGCACCTCAGCTGTACTGTACCTCAGCTGTACTGTACCTCAGCTGTACTGCACCTCAGCTGTACTGTACCTCAGCTGTACTGTACCTCAGCTGTACTGCACCTCAGCTGTACTGCACCTCAGCTGTACTGCACCTCAGCTGTACTGCACCTCAGCTGTACTGTACCTCAGCTGTACTGCACCTCAGCTGTACTGCCCCTCAGCTGTACTGCCCGTCAGCTGTACTGCACCTCAGCTGTACTGTACCTCAGCTGTACTGCATCTCAGCTGTACTGTACCTCAACTGTACTGCACCTCAGCTGTACTGTACCTCAGCTGTACTGTACCTCAGCTGTACTGCACCTCTACTGTACTGCCCCTCAGCTGTACTGCACCTCAGCTGTACTGCCCCTCAGCTGTACTGCACCTCAGCTGTACTGCAGCTCATCTGTACTGCACCTCATCTGTACTGCACCTCGGCTGTACTGCACCTCGGCTGTACTGCCCCTCGGCTGTACTGCCCCTCAGCTGTACTGCACCTCAGCTGTACTGCACCTCAGCTGTACTGTACCTCAGCTGTACTGTACCTCAGCTGTACTGCCCCTCAGCTGTACTGTACCTCAGCTGTACTGTACCTCAACTGTACTGCACCTCAGCTGTACTGTACCTCAGCTGTACTGTACCTCAGCTGTACTGCCCCTCAGCTGTACTGTACCTCAGCTGTACTGCCCCTCAGCTGTACTGCACCTCAGCTGTACTGTACCTCAGCTGTACTGCACCTCAGCTGTACTGTACCTCAGCTGTACTGTACCTCAGCTGTACTGCACCTCAGCTGTACTGTACCTCAGCTGTACTGTACCTCAGCTGTACTGCACCTCAGCTGTACTGTACCTCAGCTGTACTGCACCTCAGCTGTACTGCACCTCAGCTGTACTGTACCTCAGCTGTACTGCACCTCAACTGTACTGTACCTCAGCTGTACTGTACCTCAGCTGTACTGCACCTCAGCTGTACTGTACCTCAACTGTACTGCCCCTCAGCTGTACTGTACCTCAGCTGTACTGCACCTCAGCTGTACTGTACCTCAACTGTACTGCCCCTCAGCTGTACTGCACCTCAGCTGTACTGCACCTCAGCTGTACTGCACCTCAGCTGTACTGCACCTCAGCTGTACTGTACCTCAGCTGTACTGCACCTCAGCTGTACTGCACCTCAGCTGTACTGCACCTCATCTGTACTGCCCCTCAGCTGTACTGCCCCTCAGCTGTACTGCACCTCAGCTGTACTGCCCCTCAGCTGTACTGCACCTCAACTGTACTGCACCTCAACTGTACTGTACCTGTGGCAGAGAGGAAGGTCATGGACATGAGGAGGTTGGTGGCCCAGTTGACAGCCGACACGACAGACACGGCTTTACCTCTGACCCCTGTAGGGAAGATCTCACTCAGCACCACGTACACCACTGGAACACACACAGGGGCACGCAGGCACACACACACACACACAGGGGCACGCAGGCACACACACACACACACACAGGGGCACGCAGGCACACACACACACACACACAGGGGCACGCAGGCACGCACACACAGGGACA